>NW_005187415.1:5099377-5112820 GCF_000239375.1 Pundamilia nyererei
AAAATACTCATTTGCCTAATAATTCTGCACTCCCTGTAGTAATAGTAGAGGTTCCAGAACAGGCTGTAAAGAGAATGAAATGGAAGAACCTAACATTGACTTTATATTATTTTTTTTACAATACAATAGAACCAAAATCTGCACAATAGTTTGACTCCTGGAAACAGGCTTTGATTTGAGAGAAAAAAAAAGTTTTCAAAATAATTACTGTTGAGAGTGTAAAATATATTATGAGTCACTCATGAAGTTGTGACTAATTTCATTATATTCATGGCAGCAGATAAAGGAGACTGGATCGTTTCACAGAAATTAACCTTACTCGCTTTATGCTTTGCAAACCACTGGTTGCAAATGGAGATTATGACAAACTTCTGAGAGTGTTTTTCCTTTGTCCAAGATTCGACTCCTTTTTAATAAGCGTGTACTTAAACCCAGCTCTCTTGTCTAATATTTCTCCACAAAGACAACGTTTTTCAGGGGCTACCTGCAGTCTTTTATATTGAGTAGATTGGATGACAACAAAAGTTTTCTCCCACAGAACTGCCTGTGATGCCTGGTTTTGACTCCTTGTAGTCCAGACTCTTCTTCTTCTTTTGTATTAACTCTAAGATTAATCACCAGAGCACAAAAGCACACATAAACAGACACACAACTAAATTGAAAGTATGAGGTAACAAATCTGGTATTCATGAGTTGTGCCTGGATGCTGTGTTAACACTGCTACAAACGAAAAAGAAGAAAATATGATCTTAATTTCTGGTCCTACAGCCCTCCTGGCTCTCTAAGGAGGCACTGAAAAAACCTTATCTCCCTTCTCCCCCATTTATAAATGGCAGCTTCTTCAGCCTAAGGTAGATGCTTTATGCAGCTCAAGCTCTCTGGCCTCTGCTTCATCTCTATTACTAGTGCAGTTTTAAGAAATCCTTTAACAATTTAGCCTTAAGTGATGCAAAGATAGACACTGTGCACTGCACTTCTTCACATGTGATTGTGATGACACTTGCTATTGGTCTGAGTAGCTTAATCAACTTTTCAGCTGCAGTGATGCCAGTTTTGCTCGAGTCTTTGATTTGATTTATGTCGTTTCTCATTTTTATTTTCCAGAGGTGAAGCACAAACTAGGGTTGGGCTATCTTCTCCATAGTGACATCATCCTGTTATTCCTTTAGTCTTTTCAAACCACTGGTTGTAAAGAGAGATGATGGCAAACTATGCTACTTTTTTCTTTCTTTCTCTTTTAACCATTGTCTGATTTTCTACTGTCTTATTAAAAAGTATACACACTAAAAGTATACACCAGTTATGGAGTTGTTTTTTTTTTTTTTAAGTTTAAAAGTCTTTGATTTTGAGTTGTAGAAGATGACAACAAAAGAAAAAGAAAAATCACTGCTCCTGAACTGCTTCAAATTCCTTGTTTTGACTCTTATATTGTCCAGATTGTTCTTCTGTGACTTTTTTTTTTCCTTGCCTGTCCCGTTTGGATCTTTAGCCATCGGAATCGTTGTCTGAAGGCCAAGAAAGATGCCAAGCGGCTTTACTTTACCAATTGGATCATCATGGGCTTGCCATATTGGTCCATTTGATTGACCTTTATTATAATTATGTATTTTTTTTAATTTAATTTTCGGTTGTTACAGACGGGAAAGACATGACTGGGGGATGGGACAGGGAGAAAGAATGAAAGAAAGAGAGGGAGAGAAAGAAAACTAGAGGAGGGAAGAGATGGTGATAAAGGGGGTAAGAGAAAAAAAGAAAAACAAACAAAACACCTGGATCAGCTGTATGGAGATAAGAAAACAGAAGAGAAAACAAACAAGAAAGAGCAACATAACAAATACAACACCATCACAATAAACTAGCTAACAGTAGATACTAAATATTACATGTTATTGTGCAGTACGCAAGATTAACAGCGCACAATGTGCTTTGAGGTAGCAGCCAAGAAAGGTGTAGTTTGTGTCTGTGAACACCTGTGTGCATACCTGTGTGGATCAGCACGCTTGTATTCAAAAGGTTTCTCCATGTAACGATCTGCTAGGGAGTCTGGGAAGTCATAGCCCCGTCATGAAGCAGGTATGGAGGACCGGGCCACAGGCCCAGAGGCCTGAGGGCACCCCACCCCCGGAAGGGGCCAAGCCGGACCACAGGTGCCAGGCCCCGCCAACCGGCCACCAGTAGTGAGCCGGTACGCGCACCCATCCCCAGACACCAAGAACCACCAACACATCAACATCTGAGGGCATCAGCCACTGGCAGGGAGTGTGGTGAGAGGAAATAGGTCTCCATACCTCGGAGAGCCTGAGATGTTCCCAGAGAGGTGGAGTCTAAGACTCAAGCTGACATATAGACACAGACGAACAGGCGCACGCAGACGCAAACGTGCATTCCCACCCCCATATACACAAAATAAATGGAGACAGTGGAGACAGACACAAATAGTCACTGTACACACATTCACACTCCCCAAACATACTCTATATCCCAGGTCCAGGTACCCCCGCCCCCAGAGGGGCCCCTGGAGATGTAACCCTTCTCTCTGGGGTGGAGGAAAGCAGACCGCCTCCTTATCTGCAGTAGCAGGGAAGCCCCGCATCCCAGACCCCAATCTGACGGCCAGCACCTCCTCCCAGCTCCCCAGCCCTGACGCTTAACAGAACGGGGGTGAGTGAAGACCCCAAACCTCCCTCTGCCCGCTCATATGTAGTGTTGCTGCGTGTTGTTCTAAAGTGCATTTAAAACACAGGAGGGCATGGTGCTTCTTGCCAGAGAGCAGCAAAGCTCCTCCCAAAAACCCTCAGTGTCTATATGCATTTAAAATTGAGGGTAGGGCACCGGCACCAGAGGTGGGTTTGAATACACAAACTATCCTCTGTCTTCCATCTTCTGTGACTTTTCGAACAATAATCTCCAAAACACTAATATTTTAACACTGAAATACTTGGCCACCACAAAGGAGGACTTAGCCCAACAAAACTGGTGAACATAAGCATCAAATAACCAGTTATTAAGTCATAATTGTATTTTAATGAATTATTTACGTATTAATTTAGTAGTTAATTAGATTACAACCTAATGGATCTGGGGTTTCCACTGGCACAGTCCTGGTACTAACTGTACATTATTGCTCCTAATCTAAAATAAAATGTTCCAGCTGGTGTTCATGTCTTGTTTTTTTTATGCACTCTGGAATCTCTGAATGACCTTGGTTTCTCTTTCAAAACATCAACTGTGACCGTGCTGCGCTGCAACAATAACACGACCCACCTTCCCAAAAGATATCCTAGGCCAACATATTTCAGTCCTTGCCTTGTGGCCAGGCTTATGGCAATTTGAAATATTTATTATATAGCTTCTGGTCCAACTACAGACATATTGCTGAATTCCTCACATCCTTTTTTTGTATTCATGCATCATTTGAATCAAACAAAGCCAACATGTCATCTATTTATCCATAGTGAATGAAAGTGATTCCTTTTGCTTTCAGTAACTTATATTTAATTTTACTTTTCACTTGATACTCGCTGTAAAGACGACAAATTTGGGTATGCAGGAGTTCATGAAAGCCATTGTTTCTGGCAACACTATACAGTCACATGTCTTTGAAATTTCATTATGTAATAGCAGCGGTCATATTCTCTATTTTATGACTGTTTTTGAGGAATTATATTATATGCAAACCTGGTACAGTAAACAGTATTTTGCAGGTTATGGCTATCACAAATTTCTTATTTGTGTATTCAGTCGGGTTCAGTAATTTGTATGTTATCTCATAATGGCATTGTTCCACTGTGCTTTGTATGTTGATCTGCATTGCTGCCTGTTACTGACTAGCACCATTTGAATGTTGATGAAAAACAAGTTGTTCATGGAGATGATTGCCAAAACAGGCTGGAGGGTGGGACATTTTAAGGGACAGCTTTTATAAATTAATACAGATTTTTTTGTCTAGATCATTGACTATTTCATTGATTCAATGAGCTACAATGATGGATTGTTATACAACTGGTATGTATCCATGGTACCTTTTTTAACCATTACACAGTATTTGTTTTTAACTATGATCCAGAAAAACATATTTAAGTTTGACTTAAAAAAAACCCTGAAATAATTTCATTGATCTGGAAAATGTTGATAATGTTGACTAATACTACTTTGTACTACTACTTTTTCTCCTTTTCAGCTTACCTAAGTTTCTCATAGATACACAGAAACAGTAAAGGAAATGATGAAATGCACAAAAGGGGGAGGGGAAAAGGGGGAATATTTATTACCATGAAATCACAGGACTTTTTTTTTAAACTAGTTACAAGTTCATTAAAATTTCCTAAATCATTCAAGTTGCAAATTTACCCAACTTACAAAAGCTGATTATGCAGTCAGCTCCCAGCGTATTTCTAGGTAAATTGCTAAGTAGGTGTGTTTCAGCTGGAGCATTTTTCTAAACTCCGAAGAAAAACGAAAACTTTGTAAGAGTCATTTGGACTCTACAAGGTTTCATTTTTACCACAGTTTCAGAAGACTACAACCGGCCTTTGTTTTTTTTTTGTTTTGTTTTTTGTTTTCTTTTGCCTGTCCCATTTGGCTCTTTTGCCATCAGAATTATTGTCTAAAGGCGAAGAAAGATGCCCAACGGATTTACTTTACCAAATGGACCATCCCAGCCTTGCCGTATTGTTCCATTTGATTGACCTTTTATTGTTTATTTTATTTTTACTTGTTAAATACGGGACAGACTTGCCTGGGGAAAAGAAAGGGGAGAAAGAAAGAGGGAAAGCAAAACAGCAGGGAAGAGGCATGGGGATAAAGGGCAAAAAACAAAAAAAACAACAAAATAAGCAGACAAAAAATACATATATCAATCACCTGGATCACCTGTTGAGAAAGAAAAAAGAGAAAACAAGCAGAAGAAAGAAAAAAAAACGAAAAAAAAAACATCACGATGATCTATGGGAATGTAACAGTAAATACTAAATATTAAACATTATTGTGCAGCATGTAATATCGACAGCGCACAGTGTGATTTGAGGTAGGAGCCAAAAAGAGTGTAGTTTGTGTGTGTGAGCACCCGTGTGTACACCCGTGAGCATGAGCGCTTGTATTTAAAAGGTTCCTTCATGTTCACCATTCACACACTTGCATTCACCAGTGTGTGAATGCGAGAGTGAATGAATAGTGGCATTGTAAAGCACTTTGGGTGCCTTGAAAAGCGCTATATAAATCCAATCCATTATTATTATTATTATGTAATGATCTGCTAGAGGGTGGGGGGAGCCGCAGCCCCGTCCTCCAGGGCATGAAGCAGGTATGGAGGAGATCAAGACTCCAGACATCCAGAGGCCCTCAGAACACAAGAGACCAAGGAAGACCAACAGAGGGGCAGCCGCGCCACCATCCCAGAAAGAGCTGAGGAGAGCCCCATATGAGGGGTCACTCAGTATCCGCGGAGCAGAGGCCAGGGGGGGTTGCAGCGACGTGCCCGTGAGCTCCCCCGGCAGCCAGCTATGCCAGAGTGACCGAGCCCCAGGCCAGGAGGCCGAGGGCACCCCACCTCCGAAGTGGCCCGAGCGAGCCCCAGGCTCCAGGCCCCGACAAGCAGCCACCAAGGAGTGAGCCGGTGGGTACCCGGATGCCCATCCCCAGACACAAAGAACCACCAACGCGCCGATGCCTGCGGGCGTCTGCCACTGGCAGGGGAAGTGGTACAACCGGCCTTTGAGGTAAATGATATTGTCACCTTGACAGCCATAAGTAGTGATGCAGATGTAATGTTTGACAGGTTTCTCTCTCTTAATTTGGCATGTTAGCTTGTGAACATTTGGTGCTGCTAGATAACATGACAGTGATAGAGTGAGAGATTTATTTTGAGGGGAGTACATTTTGGGAGAGAAATAAATGCGTCAGGCAAATTTCATGCCGTCCCACTTGATAGTTTTTTTTGTTGTTTTTTTAAATTAATCAAAACTACCAAATGTCAACCTGACACTAAAAGAGATGCAAAAGTAATATTATTTTTTTAATTTTTGGGTATGGCCCTTTCGCATCCCCACAACTGCTCTAACCTATCGGATTATGGAGAATGAACCTCATTCTGGCAGCTGGATGTTGGCAGTGAACCCTTTGAGTGGGTTGCAACGTGGGGGCTCAGTTGTGTTCTGGCTCGTTCTGGTGCATCCCACGGCTGTTTGATTGGATTGGGATTTGGGGAGTTTGGAGGCAAGGTCAACAATTTAGGTTCTTTGTTATGTTCCTCAAGCAATTTCTGGACAGTTTTCACAGGCTGGCAGGCTGCGGAAGGCCGCTGATCTTTGGAGTGCCATTACATGGAATTATGTATTTGGTCAGGTGGGTGGTACATGTCAAGTAACATCCACATGAATGCCAGTACACAAGATTTCCCAGTAGAGCGTTGCATTGTGTTGAAATGATGAATGTTATTTAATTCGGCTGTCATTGGCTTTAATTATACAGCTTGGATGGGTGCATCTGGAGTCATGGTCCTAAACTTTATGCCATATTATTGGAATAAATTTCATAGTGGATTTAAATTCTCGGACTCCTGTATTCTATGTCAAATTTTAAAACACTTTCCTTATGATCCTGATTGCTGTCTATATAGACATATTAAATGCTGATTTTCCTGTTTTGTTTTGGTTTTTGGTGTTTGGTTTACAAAAACTAAACAAAATACTATCTATATATGGGCTTAACAAATGTATTAGAACACCTGTCATGAAAACAAGAAAACAAATACATTAGAATTCTATCAACAACTAATTAAATTTTTTTTTATATTATATTCTATTCCGATAAATTATATTATAAAGGAATTATAAGGCAGCACGGTGGTTAGGCACTGTGAGCACCGTTGCCGCACAGCAAGAAGGTCCTGAGTTCAATTCCACCATCAGGCTGGGGTCTTTCTGTGTGGAGTTTGCATGTTCTCCCCATGTTTGCGTGGGTTGTCCCAGGGTCCTCCGGCTTCCTCCCACCGTCCAAAGGCATGCAGTTAGTGGGGATAGGTTAATTTAAAAAATCTAAATTGCCCATAGGTGTGAATGCTGGAGTGAATGTGAGTGCGAATAATTGTCTGTCTCTTTGTGTTAGCTATGCGACAGACTAGCGACCTGTCCAGGAGGTACCTCTCGCCCTATGGCAGCTGGGATAGGCTCCAGCGCCCCCTGCGACCCTGATAAGGATAAGTGGAAATGGATGGTAATTAATGATATATAACCAAATGTGAGGAAGCACACTGAAATAATTCAGGCATAATCTTAAAAATTTAAATAGATAAATTGCACTTTATAGTATTTTTCATTTACATAGTACTAAATTATAGATTTGAACTCGAAGCAGTCCTCTGGGTCTTTGCACTTGCCAATATTAAGTTGTCCGTATTCTGTGTGACTGCAATGCAACTTTATGCGGACTGTCTACCAAATTCTGTGTGACATGATTCCTTCTGATGAGTTATGAGTAGGGATGGGTATCGTTTAGGTTTTATCCGATACCAGTGCCATCATGGCACCGGACACCGGTACCCATCCCTAGTTATGAGTGGGCTCAAGCAGTGGAATCAGCCTCAAGCCTCACTTCAGTAAATAAGAAAAGTCTGCTGTAGAACTGTACAATGGGTAGCTGCTAATATTTTGTTCCTCTAAGATATCATCATTTAAAGTATTCAATACTAATTTTAAAGGACAGTACATGATTGCAAAATGTTGCCTCAAATTTAAAAAACTTGGTGTAACCCATGTGTTGATTTTACTTCAAAACAGAAATGAATTGCTATTCACAAGGGCATAAATGGAATTCATAGCCAAATACAAATACAAATTTACAATGGCATCCACGCCTCCAACAAGCCATTAATACATGCAGTTTGAATTATAAGAATCAGGCCATTATTCTCCTGTCACATTTTAGTCTTGCCTTAAAATAGTCAGGTTGTTCAAGGAAAAAGCTTCCTTTTGAAGATATGATATTTGGTTTCTATCCACAACACATTCTCTTACTATTCAATTTTTGCATTTCTTCTCAGCTCCCTTAATGCTTTTGTTGATTTCTGACTTTCTTCCCTCGTCTTTCACACCTATATTATTATTTTTTGACATAAAATCCCACTGAAGGGAGTTTGTACCGGCAAAATTAAATGAGATTTGATTTTTAACTTTAATTGATTTACCCTAGCTGAGATGGTCACAGTGAATGGTTGTGCTGAATAACTTGCGTATTGAACACAAATTCTCTCTGGCTGTGAAATCAATGGCAGAGGAGTTATTGGAGTAAGTGTTTGCATTAGCACTAAATGGATGATGTTTTTCTTTTCTTTGTGTTATTCAGTTACACTTCTTTTCTTACCCAGCTGTGCTTCCCTCTGCTCCGTCGTATAGCTCATTTTACCTATTATATTTTTCCAGTCAGACAAAATGTGAACACGCCTAATGTTTTGCTGCTTCCATATCTATGGCTGGGGCTAGATTATGCTATAGCAATGAAAGTGGTATTTTCACCTACATAGCTTTTAAATCCCCATCCACATCCAGTGGTTAGATAACCTCTTTTAAAATGAATCGCTCTATATCTCTGTCATCTTGACTTTTAACAAGTTCAATTCTTTGACAAGTGCAACTTTCGTCCTTTCTTTATCTCCATCTTTCTCCTGCAGGGCTTAAAGCTTGCAAAATCTATGTGCCTGAAATGTGTTCAGGAGTTAGGCTGAATGGTGAAGGAAAGGGTTCAGAAATGATGAGCAGTTTCAGTAAAAGCCAACAGTTTATAGTTTATAATCACAATAAATTTGTTTTTAAAAATGTGTAAAATGAGAACAAATTTATTGTTTCTCTTTATTATTGTAGGGTCTCTGCCTTACAATTTAAAGTGCTTTGAGGCAACTGTCGTTATGCTATATGAATAAAGTTGAATTCAGTTTCATTGAACTATTTTTTTCTTTGGTCTCTAAACAGCTAATTAGATTTTCTGAGAGACAAATGCAAAAGATCAATTCAATAATATGAAAAAATAACAAATATCCCTTTCATTGTTGAGCTTTTCCTAAGTATTTAAATCACTTGCATTATTAGAAAATTGACAGCCAGAGATAATAATTAAGCAAGCAATTAAGTAAATAAGTCTAGTTTAATAATTAATGCATTTCTCTTACATAACATGTATAACATTAAAACCACAACAGAAAGAAAAAGAAGAATAAGGAGAACAAGACAAATCCTTTGAGAACATCCACAGAAGACTTTTAGAGCTCCAGGGTCAGAACAATGTGTTAGAGCTGTTCTGGCTGTTCAGACGACATTAAGAGGTGGCTTCAGTGTTGTAACTGGTCAAGTGCAGTACTGCGCAAAAGCCTCACTTCCAAAGAACCACTCTTTGTAATTTTTTAAAGTAGTCTTGGGTAATATTTCTCCAGACTTTCTAAAGCTCTTTCAAAGTTTTTCTTTGAACAGTAGCTGCTTCCTGAACGATTACTCAGACACTACAACCACCAAACGCTGATATAGGAAGCAAAGAAGTCAAAACTGGAAGCACAGACTTCAGTATTTAGTTTTTCAGTTTTTCCACAAAGTCTCAAGTTTTCAAACGGTTGCAACAGCTCGCCATGTATATATCTGAGCTTGCAATATCATTCAAAACTTGACAAAGACTGACATGAACAGATAATCGTGCCTTCAGTCCAGCTGCGGCGGCTGTGGTGCCACGCTAAAAAATTGAAAACTTCACCAAAACGGCGGCAGGCACTCGATGAGCATAGAGAAACAGCCTAACTTAAGGGATGGACCAGTCTTGTGTCTACACCTAACAAAGAGCTTAGCAAAGAACCAATTTTAGACACTGTGTTCCCAGCAGCCTGTTGCAAAAACATATAATTTGTTCCCGTTTTCTACCTAAATGTATGAAAAATGTCAAAGATAACACATTTTGGCAGGCATGAAAAATCTTTTTTACATTACCAAGGTGATATTAGCTTAAAACTTAGCAAAGTGTACGCTGTATGGTGTGCAGTGTGTACTAAAAGCATTTTAGGAAACTGGGGTGGAGGACATAAAGAACAGGGCAGGCCTAAGAAACTAACTATAGCAGATTAACAGAAAACAGGATAAAAACTCCAGCAACAACTTGACACGTGACCTGAGAGATGCATTTGGCCCTTCAGTTTATCCATCAGAAATGGTCTCCATGGAAGGGTGGCTGTCAAGGAGAAAAGGCTAAAAAAGCACTGGCAACAGTTCCTAAGGAGTGATTTATCCAAATATGATATTATTGTTAGTATATATGGAGGAGGTTAGGAGAGCGGTACAACAATGAGTATCTACAGCCATTTGTAAAACACGGTGCAGACTCTGACAGGCTGCATTTCATACAGTGGTGTTGACAATCTTGTCAGAAGTGATTGAATTATAGACAAAGGAAAGTACTGTCGTAGTTTGATCCATCATCCAGTACCATCTGGAAAGTGTCTGATTGGCAACAACTTCATTTTTCAATATAGCACAGATCCCAAACATACTGTCAATGAAATAAAAGCACACCTGTGAAAAACACACAGTGGAACACTATCAGTCATGAACTTCCTCCCCCGGAGCCCAGACCTCAACATTATTGAAGCAGTGTGGGATCATCATGACAGAGAACAGAACAAAAGTCAGCCGACATCCAAAGAAGAGCTTTGAATGTCCTTCTAGAAGCCTGGAGAACTATTCCTGAAAATACAAGAAAGCCTACCTAGTTTGGGCTGTATTGGAGAGTAAAGGTGGGAATACCAAATACTGGCATGATTGCAAACGTTTTCCCCAGTGAAATATTTAAAAAACGTGTGACTCAAGCCTTTTGCATATTACTGTACATAGACATACAGCCATATTTTTGCAACACCAGTTAAGAAACCTGCATAAAGAATGTTTTCCATGTACATAAATATCAATTGCCGAACAAAAACATCCCCAACACTGCACCAGAATTCCATCACCGAGCTAGAGAACTCTTCCATCTTAATCTCTTTCCACCTCGCGTCTGTGTCTTCCCTCACACCGTGACGCTTTTTGTTTCTTATAATAATTCAAGTTCTGCTTCCATGCTTGCTATTCATAAAGTGCCAGTGATCCAGGAAAAATGCTTCAGAGACAGTTGTTCTGGATGTTGAACAGCAGCACCATGTCTGCTCTGCTAGTATGGGCTGTGTTCTCTTCTATGCAGCTGAATGATCCAGATCAGCACTGGACCCAGATAATTTAGTCTAATGCAAATTTAGAAGCAACTGTTGAACCGTAGTCAGTCTTCGACTTACATCCGACTTTGTAACTTATCTGAGCAATTGCCCTCCTCTCACCCTCTACCCTCCCGTCCCAAGAGTCACCACGGTGACATCTTTAATGAAAGCAGTACAAGTCAAAAGAATGGATTTTACTTTTTCCCCCACTTCCAAGTTACTTTTAACTTATCTCTGTCACTGTGTTCTTTTCTTGTTCTGCTCTGTAAGATATGCCTGGGCGACCGTAGTCATTAGCTACTCCCTAATTAACAATGGAGCCATTCTGCTGTAGAGCTTCCCTACCTGGCAGTGGTCAGTTGTTCCCTCAAGAACTGGTGAGACCAGAGTGAAAAGGAGATTAAAAGTAGGAATTATGTAGGACAGAATGAAGTACAACAGAAAAAACAAACAAACAAAAAACCCACTGACGGATGTGCAAATTAAAATGCTGTCAATTGGGTATTTGTCAGAGGTTGAGGTGGACAAAATCCTGAATTTATAAGTTGTGCAACACCAAATAATAATTCAGCAGTAATGATCATTTTGTAAATGTCACTAAGGCTAAATTAATATCCACAATGTATTCATTTTTGCTCCCTGTGAGCTTTATTCGTTCATATTTCATACAACGCGGATGCTTATCTGTCAACCAAATGTTACAATTTTAAGATATTAATCTGACTGCCAATTTCTTCTCCTCGCAAAATTAGATTACTTCAACGGATTGCAGATAGTGGGGAAATATTCAGTTTGGTCTTTCCTGATAGGATGCTCTGATTTCATATTTGAGATGAGATTTTGTAATGGCTCTCTCATTACGGTTTGTTATGAACCCCCCCCCCAATTACAGCAATTTCCATTATCTAGTAATCAGTCTTTGATCATGATGTGTGGCGTCAACTTGTGCTTCATTTCCCCAACCTCATATGGTGAACTCCAGAAAAGGTCCCTTTAGGTGAGAGCTAAAATATATATATTTTTATTTTACATTTCATAGAATAACCTTTTAATGCAAAAACAAGTGATGATAATTTATTTGTTATTAGCACATTTTTGACAATATTGTCCTAGCTGAGGTATTTTGGGGATGTCCTACTGGGAGAGTCAGGGAAATATGGGGTTCTCTACTCAGACTGCTTACCCCGTGACCCAAACCTGGATAAAAGATATAGGATGGATGGATGGATTTATTTATTTTGTTGCTGTCTGTGGGTCAGAAGTTAGAGTGGGTCATTAACTGAAAGGGAAGTCTGGCAGTTTGATCTAAGGCTCCTTCCTTTAATATACTTGTTGCAGTGTTTCGGGGCAAGCTGTGGTACCCCCAAAAGCCCCTGATACACCATGGGACTCTGGGTGTGTATTAGGTAGGACTTAAAGGAAAAGTGTGAATGAGTGCAAGTGGCCTGTAACAAATGCACTTTAACTACTCAGACAGAGCAGAAAAGTGCTAAGTACCAGTCTATTGACATATACAACTAGGCATTTAGTTATTTTCACTAAAGCTGATATTTATTAATTAGTGATGAATTAAAGTTATCATTACATTAAAAAATACATGTTTCTATGAGTGATTTTAAGGCAGAGGAGGGCTCTAGGGCAGACCCAGTTTACGCTGCAGAAATGATATCTCTGAGCTGGAACCCCTTCGGTGTTCCAATGGAGGAACTAGAAGAAGTGGCTGGAGAGAGGGAGGTCTGGGAATCTCTGCTTAGGCTGCTCACACTGCAGCCTCGGATAAGCAGCTCTGTATGGATGGATGAAACATGAACAAAGGTTCAACAATCAGTGTAATATAACAAAAACACTGTTAGCTTGTCCACAACGCGCAATACCAAATTTGAAAATCCCTTAATCTGTAGCTCATTTGAGGAAATATGAGGAACTCCTGCTATTTTATGTACAATAAGTATTCCAGTTAAGTAAAACAGATACAAGTCAATTAAGTCCTGGTTACACACTTTTATGTCAACTGTCTATTAAAACTGTCAACTGTCATCTTTGGCTCTCGGAGGAGGCGGACGCACTTCTTCTCCTCTCCCTTATCTTCTCTGCTAGTTCTAATGTCCCTGGAACACTCTCTCACAGTCTGTGTCTAAAACCTAAAAGAGAATTATGGATTTGATCAACCGGTCTCTGAATGCTATTGACACCCTTTAACGAGAAGTCTGGGCTCGGGAGAACCC
>NW_005187415.1:5112997-5122191 GCF_000239375.1 Pundamilia nyererei
ACACTGGAACTCTTTCCCATGTTGCTTGTCTGTGTTTATTGTGCTATGGTGTGTTGATATCTGTGCATTCCTGTATTATCCTTTTGTGTTGCACATTTCAATGTTTTTTTCCTCGCTACCTGGCCTGACCTGTCTCCCCAATGTGATGTTTGTATTGTATGTATGGTCGGCAAGGTCTGTCATCTCGGTTGTGGGCAAAAGACCTGCAACTGACAAATAAAGGCTATCTCATCATCTCATAAATATAACAAGTAACACATTTTTTTCTTGTCTATTTTGAAGTATGTTGTACTTCATCAGTAGAATGTATTTTACACAGTTTTTGTAATAACAGCGTATCAGTTGTGTAGTTATAATTGTCAGTAAAGGGTTAACACAGCAGATCAAAAGTAAATGAATGAATCAATGACATTTCAAAGATCACATTGTGTAAAATACATTTCTTTTCTTAATCAGTGAAAAATCCCCTTTTTAAAATGTCAGATTTTTTGCATTTCTCAGTTGTTGAAGTGATTCTACACCAATTAATGTATTAACACTGTATCTTTTTCTTTCTTTTTTGGCATTTTTACTCTTCTCTCCTGTCAGGAGATAGCCAATCCTCCCCTGTTAGCGCTCATTATTTCTGAAACTGATGCTCTGCTGGATTTATGTGCTGAAGAAGACATGACTGGATGCTTGGAAACATTTTGTTAAAACCCATTTTCATGCTTCCTCTGCAGTCTGGCGAGTTGGTGAATAGTTGGTGCTTAGTTGGCTGCGCTGACTCACAGGGAGACAAAGACAAAAGTCCTGAGCTTTGTTGGGAGAACAAAGAAGACTGGAGTCTATTGGAAAACTTTGATGTAGTAGAGGTTTGTGTCGAATCTACAGAATCTTTTCTGGATTTGTTCCCAACAAGATATCCAGTTGTTTTGTCATTCTCTTACTCACTTTCCTCTCTGTCTCTTTTGACCTTTGCAGCTCATATTGATTCAAAATAGGAGAAACAGATGTAAGTTTGAAATGGAAGCTCCTCTTTTGGTAGCAGCTCCCTTTTTGCTTCACTCCCTTGATGTCGTGTGTTCTGCTGAGTCATTTACTCTTGTGCCACAGTCGATGCAGCTTAGGAAACCACTGGCAGAGCTGAATTCCTTGCTGTGAAGCACAAGCAACAACTGATTTTCATTTCCTTTGAAAAACTAAAACCCAAATCTAATCTTGTCCCTCGCTATCAGATTAGCAATTAAAATCGCAAACAATAGTGAGCCTGCTTTCACTGTTCTCTGCGCCACCCTGCAGCAAACTGGCCTAGCCTTTTCAAAGATTTTTAAATGTCACAGTCAAAGAAGTTGAAAAAGACCATTACCAGTGACATTTTATTGTGAATGTGTATGAGTGTATGGGTGTGGGTGTGTGTGTGTGGTACAAACATGCATACATTAAGAGCAAATAGCATTTTCTCCCATGCAAATACAAGAACTTGGGCCGTTTCAGATCAGTGCCTGTTCATCACATGTTTGTAGTCCAATTTATTTTTAGTGCCGTGTTCTCTGATGACCCCAGTTTCACCTGTTGTGGTTCATTTCATAAGATTAGCATATATCCAATCAGTGCCCTTTTAGAAAAACAAAAAATAACGCCATGGGATATGTTTTATGCTTCTGTGCATTCCCCAACGCTACAGATTTCTCTCACTTGGTGCCGCTCGTTTCCATTCCACAATCTGAGTTGAAAACTCTAAATGGTTTCTAGAACAGCTGCCATTTCCTAAGCTATGCCTTTGAGTCAGTAAAGCTATAATGTCCTTTCCTGACCCGTCTCCCAATGTCATAAACCTGAAGTTTGATTTGAGGATGTGATACTATCCCACAGGCACTGGGAGGAATTACAGGGCCCTTTAACAAGATGTGACTCTGGACACATTAAAAAACTCTATCAATCTCAGACTTTATGGGTCCCCCCTTCTGGAGCTCAGGGCTGCCTGACTCATTACCTCTATTCTTCTCCCTCCATTTTTTTATGTGTTGCCTTCAACCAATTGGAGCCCATTAGGTAACATCCTGCTTAGACTTTCATTGGTGCACAGTATAAAAGCAGTAGAAAATTAACTTTAAACATAAAATTTGATTTTTACTCTGACATAGATTGAATAACAAACTGCAAGTGTGATAAAAAAAAAATGCTGCCAATGTATACTGTGGTCGGGGCAGTAGTTTGAAACCATGTTATTGCATTTCTTTGCTGTGGATAAAAGCAAATCCTAATGCATTCCTAGGCCAGATTGGATATGTAATCCCTTCAGCATGTTCCGGTTCTGCCTAAAAGGTCTCTTCCCAGTTAAACGTGCCCGGAATATCTCCAGAGGGAGGTGTTTAAGCCATTCCAATCTGCTACTGTACCACCTCAATTTGGCTTCTTTTAATGCAAAGAAGCCACAGTCTTGCTCCCTTCTTCCCTCACAAGGAAGATGCCCAGACTTTCCCTGAGGATGAGCCAAGATATCCCTGAAGAAAAATTATTCTGACGTATCCAAGGTTTCCTTCTCTTGGTCACTACCTAACACTCAAGACTGACTTTAAGGATTGAAACTAGAGTGACAGGTAATTTGAAAGCCTCGCCCTCAGGCTCAGCTCACTTTTAACTGTGACAGTCTGGAAATACACCAAAATGAGTTTGCTAACTGGCCACATGCTTCATCCTACTCTGACTCCAGAGCAAGATCAAAAATATTTGAGAATATGCAAGTCAAAGAGAGATCAGAGCCTCCTTCATTGCTTTTGTTCTTTCTGGTTTATTGCCATTACAATCCAATGGACGGGCAGCTGGTAGTTGAGAATAAGATGAAGATTTGGGTTCAAAAATGCCCATTCACAGCATTAACCCTGCAACTGACAAAAAGGCATCACTTGACAATAGAGGTGGGGAAAATGGCTCAAAATTGTATTATGATGTTTCAAGCAACATTTATGATAATGATGTATTTGACAGTGTAGAAAAAAATACTGAAACTTTACTGATGCTTGCAGGCAGCAGCATTTATAAATGAAGGGCATGTTCTAGCCTTGTTTCCTAATGGGCTACTGTCATTGATGACTCACTTCCTAATTTGAAGTGTCTGTTGAAACAAGGTGCCACCAGTGGCATTATAGTCAAATGTAAGCAAGGAAGTAGACTAGGTAGTGTTTTCCCTGGAAATTGTTAGTAAAAATATAACACA
Source organism: Pundamilia nyererei (assembly GCF_000239375.1). Classification (NCBI taxonomy): domain Eukaryota; kingdom Metazoa; phylum Chordata; class Actinopteri; order Cichliformes; family Cichlidae; genus Pundamilia; species Pundamilia nyererei. The sequence continues at coordinate 5,116,197 of NW_005187415.1, forward strand.
ACTGCTTAAAACATTTGTTTAACAATAAAACTGAAAGATATTTTCCACATGGGGTCTTGTATCTTGAGTTGAGCTTTTTAACCAGATGTTGAAAGCCAACCTTTACCACCATGTAAACACATCAGTAATTTCCATTCACCATTTGCTCTTCCTGTCATGTGCAGCACAACTACTGAGTGATCCAGTAATGCTTGGCTGAGTCACCAGCTGCTAGTATCTTGTCCATTGTAGCTTGGTCATACTCAGTGGTGTTCTTTTGCCTCAAGTGGCAAAACACATGTCCTGTTTCCACCACCACCACCACCCAGTTTTCCTGCATATTTAGTAAGGCACTGTGCTTTGCCTGAAGTTGCTCAAGTATTTCCTTTTTTAAGGTGTTAACTTGTCATTAGATGCTGACACATGACTCTTGCTTTCAGACATGCCTGGGCTTGTCTTCTTGTTATGCACTTGAGGAACGTAAATGCGTTTATATAGCACTGACATTTTTTATCACATAAAAATGTATACCTGTATTATTGCAGGTGATATAATGTGCTATAGCCCTGCGTGACAGCCTGGAAATGAGTGGTACACTAAACTTGCTCACAGCTAGTGGAGAGGAGTGATACTTAGCCTGCAGTTGCTGTATGGGTAACAAGTAGGGCAAACGATTATTTTAATAGTTGACTAGTCACCGATTATTTCTTCGATTAGTCGACTAATCAGATCATGCATCCATTGGACATAAAACATACAGCTTATTGCACCAGCATGCATCTGCTCTTATATAACTATCATTAGCTTAGAGCTTTAAGTGTTTAAGGTACGTGCTAACTAAAAATAAAGACAAGATGATAGTTTAGTAAACTTTTAATGAAATTTGCAGATTGTCTCAGTGGAGTTTAATAAACTCAGCTGTCTGCTCTTTGCTCCCTAAAACATAACAGGACACTGGAGTAAATTCTCTACCATCTCACACTTCTGATTTTTTTGCATAGATATCTCTGCAATAGCTGCATTATACTTAGAGACTGATCTATATTCTTCCGCTTATCCAATTCAGGGTAATGTTGGGGATTTAGTCTGTCCTGGCTGTCATGTGGCAAAATGTAGAATACAGGTAGATCATATGTCCAGTCTTTTGCAGAGCAAACACACTTATGGACAATTTAGAAGCAGCTGTTAACCTAACCAGTCTTCAGACTGTGGGAGGAAGCTAGAGTATCTGGAGATGATGCACGCAGGCACAGGGAGAACATGTGAGCTGAAAATAGAAACAGCCCAGCTAACCAGTGGACTCACACCCAGGCCCTTCTTGCCATGAGGCAACAGTCTTAAGGACCACATCGTTGTGCCACCCTAGTGCAAAAATATACACCCAAAATGTCAAATTCTTCAATTAAATTATAATTTAACACCCAGACTTCTACTTCCAACATAAAAACTGTCAGCCCATTATGTTTATAGTCACTAGATCAGTACAGCAATTTATTTTACTGTGACAGTAGGCAGCAGCTTGGTCACTCCTCTGCACTTAGCGAGTGTTGTCATGAACCTCTGCCAATCATAGCGAGGATTTACAGTATATCCAGTAATAAGCCAACTGACCCCGAGGAAAATATGTCAAACCCCAGTAATAAAACTGTAAACCACCAATCATTATGAGAGAGAGAAAAGAGGAGGAAAAAAACAACAACAGCAATATTGGGTCACATCAGCTGTGAATCAACTTATGGATTTAAAGGAAGAGGCCAAGAACTATGGGGAAGGTTATAAATCTTGCGAATGAAAATAGATGACATGGATGGGGATATGAATGGTTAGGCCGTGTGCGAGTGGGGAGCTGTGAACAGGGAAACGGAACGATCCTTGGATGTCATCGAGTCTGCTACAAGTCATCAGTTCCCCACATGAATCACTTTAACAAATGACAGGAGTGTACGCGCATGTGTGTACGTGAATGTACGTGCTGTTTCGGAGAATACAAGGAGAAATGAAAGCTGCATTGAAGATTATAAGCGTCGCTTTCATGCCGTCCCCCTTTCCTTACAGTTTGACTTGCTCCATCTGTACACTCAGTAACTATCTGTCAAATACAAGACGTCTTGTGTTATGACAAGGAAAAATTTAGAGTCTCATAGAATATATTGGGTGTAGGTCTGTGGTGGGCATGACATGTGTGTATTTACATCTGAAGGATCTCAATTAAACTCAAATTAATTCGCTGCCTGCCATCAGTCTGATTAGTTTAACTTTGAGATGAACTTTACTTTGGAAAAGTAAGCTCCTTGCGAGCAGATAAAAGCGAATTTAAAGAAAAGGACGATCCTGCCTGTCTGAGAGATTACCACTTAAGACTTGTCGTAATTTGTAGTGAGTTTGCAATCAATGTTAACTTGCTCCTTTGTTGAAATAATTAGGTGGCTCTTTGTAAGTTTGACCTCCAAAGATGTCTGAACCCTGTAAAGGTCCCCACCAACTCTCTCTCTCTTTTTATTTTATCGGTCTGAAAAAAATCCCTGAGGACTCCTTAATTGCTGAAATTATCAGTGGAAAAACTGACAGAGCTGACAGTATGCTTGTAATCACTACATCACCACTGCTCTTTTGAGACTTCTGAAAACTTCTTGTTCTTTTTTCACATCGCATGCAAATGTTTGCTGCTCCTTAGGCCCGAGGATGCGTATGTGAGTTTTTATTTAAACTTTCATTCACAGCAAGAGAAAGAGAATGAATCAGTGGAAAGATGGAGGCAGACAGATAGGTGTCAGAATTACAGCAGGCAATAATAAAGACAAATTGACCATATCTCTGATGCCTCGTGCATCCCTCCACATTTTCCATAACTATAATGTGTGCAACTGCAAATATTTTGTTTACTTTCAAAAATAAGTGATTAATCATTCTTGTTCATTCATATTATCCGGTGTTTGTTTGTACTTGGACCATCTTACCGCTTTGCATTATTTATGTCCAGGACTTGCCATAGCTACTTCTGGTCTGGATCTCTACACTGACATCAAATTGATTAATATTTTGTTGGATTCCCATATTTAATAAAACATATTGTATCATATGATATGTTTTATTAGCAACACATAAAATCTAGATACGCTCAAACGCTAAGGTGTTCATCAGTGGTTCTTAACCTTGTTGGAGGTACCGAACCCCACCAGTTTCATATGCGCAGTCACTGAACCCCTCTTTAGTGAAAAATAAAATATGATTTTTTTCAAATTCAAGACATAGATATGTTTTTTACTGGTGCACAAAATGAGCCATGCATGTCACGGCGGAAGGTCTGCTGAACCCCTGAGATCGACTCACTGAACCCCTATGGTTCGATCGAACCCAGGTTAAGAACCACTGGTGTACATATAAAGAAATACACACTCACTGTGTATTTCAGTCACACCTTGCTACTACCAGACTGGACCCCCTTTTGCCTTAATGATTCATGGCAATGATTCAACAAGGTGCTCAGAACAGAGATTTTCAGTCTGATGACGGTGGAGACTATTTGTGTACAGTGAACTTACCATCATGTTCAAGAAACATTTGAACTGATTTGAGTTTCATGACTTGGTGCTTTATGCTGTTGGAATCAGCCATCAGAAGACTGGTACACTGTGCTCTTAAAGGGATGGACAATAATACTCAAGTAAGCAGTATTTTTTTAAGTGATTCTCAATTGGCACTTAAGGGTCCAAAGCGAGCTATGAAAATATGCTCTACATGATTAAAATGTCATCAGCCTGAACCATTTGTTATCAGGCCTGATGGACCCATGCTTTGAATTTTGCAGTAGAAATCCAGACAACAGACCGGCTGTATGAACTATAGCCTCAGTCTCTTATTCTTAGCTGACAGGACTGGCAACTCAAGCTTCAATGTGCTGTGCTTTCAGAAATACCTTTTTGCATGCTTTAGTTGTAATAAGTGGTTTTTTGAATTACTGTAATGTTCCTGTGGGCCTGAATCAGTCTGGCAATTCTTCTCTTAACTCTGGCATCAACAAGGCTCACTGGTGATTTTCTCTTTTTTTTGGACCATTTTGTGTAACCCCTCAACATGGTTATGTGGGAAAACCCCAGCACATCAGCAGTTTCTGAAATATTTAAACCAGCCAACAACAAAAACATGTCTAAAGCACTTAAGTCATCTTTTATCCCTACTCTGAACTTCAGCAGGTAAACCTAAAGATTACCTAAATGGATCAAACTGTTGCCATGTGAGTGGCTGATTAGATATTTGCCTCAATACACAGCTGCACAGGTATACCTAATGAAGAGGCCACCATCTCAGTGCATATTTTCTACTGCCACAACATTTATTATAACACGAGATGGATAATTTCAGGTACTGTAGCATTTAGAGTATATAATCAGACTTGAGAGCTGAAGGTTGTTTGTTTGTTGTTTCCTGGAGTGTCTTTTTTAAAACTACATGAAGAAAGGAAAACGTTCCTTTTCCCGGAATAGGCATCACACACAGCCTTGAGAAAGGCACCCAGAGTAGTAGTCTGTGTTTAACAGAAGAAGTGCAGTGCAAGCTGTGAATGGGCAAAAAGAAGTGACGCCGTTTTGTTGAAAAGGCTGGATGCATTGCCCATCCCTGGATAATAATTCCGTGTCTAAAATGCTGTAGAAACGTCTGTCTGCTGCTGTTTTAAAGTCAGTGTCCTGAGACAACGTACGGATCAGTAGGCATGTGTTTGCGCTCTGAGGAGAGGAGCTCTCCATGGTGCTACTGCTGCACACACTGCTGCCCCTTGTAAAAATACTCAGTGCTCCACAGTCAGTTGAGAGTTATTGCTCCACAGCCCCTCTTGCAGTTTAGGCTGAAAGCATTCCCTGGTGCTGACAGCCTTGGTGCTCCCCACTAACATTTGACTCACACACCGTTGCTCTAGTGCCTTGGAAAGCAACTTATTATTTTACCTTACATAGTCCTATAAAACCTGATTCTGAACTCATCTGAGGGCAGAAATAACCCAGGCAGAGGCCACAGCAGTGAGTTTAAAAGTCTGGCTATGAGATTTGGGAGTTTGTAAAGGCAGCAAGATGGATTTAGATTTAGAGCACAGAAGTGATGGAACTGCTTCCTGCTATAGCCATATCGTATTACTTAAAATAATCCCTAGCCATAATGTTAAGAATTGATTCAACGGGCATAGGAGACATGAAGCATTTACATGTAGTTTCAGTTCCCACAGTGTCTCACAGTGGATCCAACATTCATACGCTTCCTAAACTCTAACGCTTTGTGGCGTCAGTAAAAGGCATGTAATGACCTGGAGTAGTTCATCTTAGTGAGACAGCTGAAAACATGCGTCTACATTATGTAATTTCTCCACAACTTGAACATTTCCTAAGCTTGAACATTATGCATCACTTTGGAGGCAGGATGCTGGGGAATAACACAGTAAATGAGATTATTAATACATGACGAGTTACGCAAAGCAGTCAATGCACAGGGAACGCAAAAAAATGTACAAGTCAGCAGGTTAATAACAGCAACTAGGGGCAGCGCTGGCACATTTCTGTTGAAATAAACAAATGGATGGAACGGAGGAAAACACATTATATATCCGTTAGTGGAAAATTGAGAGGTGAAACCCCCATCCAGTTAGAAAGACATTAAATTCACTCTGCACTGTATGTAGTGCAATGAGTACAGTAAGGCTAAATCTTTCTGCATGGCCCTAAAACAATACAGATCAATAATCTGAACTTATATAAGTGAATTTAAATTGTTTTTTGCCCTCTCTAAACAGAGTTTCTAAACAATAAGCTGACTCAATATGGGAATCCAAGAACCTCTCCAACAGATCTAAACCTCTAAGCTTTCTTCAAACATTTGCTTCCAGTAGAGCAAATCCTAAAATAATAGAGCTACATTCATTTTATTGTGTAGCATACAGTGGGGCAAAAAAGTATTTAGTCAGCCACCGATTGTGCAAGTTCCCCCACTTAAAATGATGACAGAGGTCAGTAATTTGCACCAGAGGTAC
>NW_005187415.1:5123608-5144880 GCF_000239375.1 Pundamilia nyererei
AACTTGCACAATCGGTGGCTGACTAAATACTTTTTTTTTGCCCCACTGTAAAAGCTGTGCTTATGCAACTACTGACTATTATTTGTCCTTGTCTTTATGGATATTGTCAAAAGATATGCAGAGAGAGAGAGAGAGAAACATATCTAAAGACAACAAAATAACAATTATTTAGATTTTGAATAAAATAAGTTGCTTTTATTTGCCCAGTTTAATCAAAGAAATGGTTAGGTATTAGTGTTTGTTCAGCAAACATGTCTTGTAAAGACATCTTAAACTCTGGGGAGCTGTGTATTTACTGACATTTTATAGACAAACATATTGGAACATGAATAGGGAGCAAGCCAAAATTTCAAAATAAAACATTCATCTGTCTGCAGCTTGTCACTCGCTGTTCTTAGTTCCTCTTAATAATCATGGCCCAAAGCATGTGCCTGTCCTAGTGCTTGGTTTACTGTATTTCCTACATAGAGCTCAGTAGGCCCAGAATAGCTGTTTAGGGACAAAATTATGTGGAAAAAGCGGCATCTTTTTAATAATCTTTGTTTCCATATTCTACTCACTGTTTCAGATGATGCTACAGTAAATGTGTTATTTAAGTATGTCTTGAACTTTGACAAGGTTGAAGATCTCGGCAGATCAGCAGTTCATGCCTAATAAATATCTGTGTCAATATCTCTGTCAGTGTCATCTACAGAAAACAATATGATATGGTGGTAAAACCAACAAGCTAAAAAATACAGAAAGGTTCCGTGACGGACTTAAATTCAAGCAGGAAAAAAGTTTGCCTATCTGAAAGATTAACTGAGGCTTGAGTCACATAGGCCTAGACTAGACACACGGGCATCCAATCACTAGTAAAAATGTGTATTCCCAAACCTGCTGATGAGCAGTTGCTGGCTATTGCTAGTTGAAAGTGGTTGCAAAGAGAGTGCCACCACCCGAATGGCTGTCCTTAGTTTGACACTAAAAGTTATGGCGTACCGCTGCAACCATAATAATAATAATAATAATAATAATACATTTTATTTGAGGGCGCATTTCTAAAACCCACGGTCACCTTGCAAAGAGAAAAAGACATAATAAATTAAAATACAGAAACCAGAAAATACAACCACAAAAAAACAAATTTACAAAAAACAAAAAAACAAAACACGATTTGACAGCAAGTAAAATTTGTATTAAAGCAAGTAAGCCAGTTTAAACATGTAAGTTTTGAGTTGTGACTTAAATAAGGGAAGGGAATCTATATTTCTTAAGGCTGAAGGAAGTGAGTTCCAGAGCCGAGGAGCAGAGCGACTGAAAGCTCTGTGCCCCATAGTGCTAAGGCGAGCAGAAGGTACAACAAGGTGAGTGGCAGATGAAGATCTGAGAGAGCGGGAAACTCTGGTGATACGAAGCAGATCACAGAGATAAGGAGGGGCAAGGCTATGAATACACTTAAACGTGAGAACTAAGATTTTAAAGTTTCTCCTGGCATCTATGGGCAACCAGTGAAGCTGTTGAAAAATTGGAGTGATATGGTCTCTTAAGGGAGTACGAGTTATGACCCGAGCTGCAGAATTCTGAAGAAGTTGAAATTTATGGAGGGACTTACAAGGGAGACCAAATAGGAGGGAGTTGCAATAATCGATCCGGGAAGTAATAAGACTATGGACAAGGATGGCAGCAGCATCAATGAGTAGTTAGCGAGTGAGGCAAGCAGTCAAGTTAGCATCTTCCATGCAAACCAAAACGTTTACAAATAGGTTTTGATGCAGCACTTTTTCTCCTGCTTTGTCACCAATTTCCTCTAGTGCCTGCAGCACACGTCCAGCATCCACTCCTGCTGTGTTCCCTGTGGACTGTCAACCCCACATTTTGTGATGTTTGGTGTGTGACGGTCAAGACGGACAAGAAAAGAAACGATTTGCTTATACTGAACTGGACTTTAGTCAAAATCTGATTGAAACTGACCTGTTTTTTGAAAAATGTGTTGTCTTTTTATTCTTTGCTTTTACTGCCTCTGCTTCTCATACATGCTTTTTTTGATCATGAAAGATTTTCTGCCTCACTTCCTCTTCATGTGGAATTACGCTGTCTTTCCTTTTCCTGTTCAAGTCAATTTTTCAACCAATCATTAGTTGGCTGACATACAATATCTTTGTTGCTGCTTTTTGGAGAACTTCACACTAATGCAGCTCCAATAGTCACTGCGTAGGGCAACTTCTCCTTATCCCTCTCTCTGTGTGTACACTGAGCTATAAAAACATGGCCATGTATCATTCATAAGTCAACATGCAGGAAAATGTCCTAGGCAGGAAATGAGACAGATCAAAATATTTCTCTGCCTGCATATTTTGGAGAGGAAACGAGAGGAAATCTGAAGAGGAAAAACTGAAGATGGAGGAAGTGAGAATGAAAGAGGTGTGGACAAATTAAGCAGGGAAACTCCAGTTATTATTCAGCAGCTGCTTTAGATCTCAAACACGGCTGAGCCTCCTCTGTACTGCAAGAATAGAAAACAAGAGGAAAAAAACTTGGGGTGAAAGATGATTCTTGAATCCACTGATGCATGTGTGGCTTTACTTTTACTCTTAACATGCTAACAGTTTAAATATAGCATGCAATATACTGTAGGTTTCCCTGTGAAAACCCATCAGCTATAACATGTAAATGTAAAAGTTCTCATGTTGTTTCATGACCACAGCTTCTGGGGGCATTGCCAGCAGGATGCTTCCCTTTTGATTCCACTAAGATTTTTTCATATTGCCTCTGAGCACGGAGCCGAAGGCTTTATTATCTGAGATCACCATGACAAAAGTTAAATCACTCTTTCACTTTAGTTTGACATTTAGAAGTTTGACAATTTAAAAAAAAATGTGACAACTTCACACAAAACGATGTGAGATGTGGAAAAAAAATTCACCACAGAAATTCGATAACCTTGTTAGTGTGGCCTTGATGAAATAATGGAGTCTTTTGATTTAAACTATGGTTAGAATTTTGGCCGCTGAAGAAAAACTTTAAAAGGCACTTTCAGAGTAAGTTAGGGACGAGGGGAAGTATTTTCTGGTTTTAAGTTTTAATCAAAACGAAATTGGTAGAGCTTTAAAAGAAACAGAATAAGCTTGGAAATAAAGTCCACCTTCCTTGCTCTCAATCCTCAACTCAACTAATAATTTTATACCAACCAAACTAAAAACTTATTTCTCTTTTATGTTGTTTGTTTTGTTTAGTTTTTAATTAATGCAGGCCAAATAGTGAAACCACCCCTAAAAATCTCAGTCTTTAAAGAAGAAAATTAATTCAGAATGTCACAGCATAACTACTTCAATCTTTCTGTACACCTACGCACACAAGAACTGGACCTGAATTGCCAAGGTAGAAATAAGCATCTTCGGAGCCTTTAGTTGGAATGAAAAAGCTATAATTGGCATTCTTTGGAAACATTTCTCAACTAGAATAAAAATTGCTACTTGTGATTATTTCACAGAAAAAAAGGAAGCTGAGATGAATAGATACCTCAACAACAGCCAGATTTCAGTGTGCCATAAGCCAAAATAAGTATGTTGTCACAGTAGCAGGGCATTTGAAATTGACAGTATCAGTCATAATTTATAAAGACGTGATTACTCGACATGTTCTCTGACACGAGCCAACTCGTTCATTGAAAAAGAGTTCTGAAAAACTGCAGGCTGCTTTGTACAATAGAAATATAAACATGTTTTCGAATGGAAACAGCCACCAAGCTAAATTAGACGCGGTGGTAATGGTGCAGAGAAGTTCACTATAGCCTGCAAATTAAACTGCATGGTGCCCGCTTTCTCTTTATTATTCAAACGGTGTCAAACCACTCAGGGACTGATGTATTCATCCCACCTTTCAGCTGAGATGGAAACTGCAGGAAAGGTTGCTCGACACAGTTAGCTAACCGCTCATTATTGGAGAAGTACTGATTAAGGATTTCTAAGTCTGACGAGTTAACAAAAAATATAAATGTGTCAAGTTATTCTTTTGTTGATGCAATCTTCCTCTGAAACAGAATGTTAGTATCCACATTTATAATCCTATCCACACCTAAGAGAATACAGCTGGAAATACATTGGTCTATATGCTCAATACCAAATCTTTTTTTATACATCTAAAGACATGTGGAACCATATGATTTCTCTTCTAAGAAGCGGTACATCTGTTCAGCATGAATGCAGTCCTTTTTCACAATAGAGGCACACTTGTGGAGATTAAGGAGGCAATATATAGAATACTTACTTCATAAGGATTTCCGACTGCTTCACATTCCAAGCAGTATTCCTTTTGATCTTCAGTCTTATGGCAAATGGACATTTTTGCTACTGGTGTTTTAAGTCTACCACAGCAGGACAGCTGCGGCTCGGGCGGTAGAGTGGGTCATCTGCCATTTGAAAAGTCAGTGGTGATCCCTGACCACTCAGTAATGGGACTGAGCCTTGCATTACTACTATATGGGATTGTTTGCAAGTGCTTGGGCATAGATAAAAGCAATGTCTGTGTGACTGGATTCATGAGACCCGTACTACGAATTGACCAGACCATGAAAATCAAATTATCATCTTGCATCATGATCTGCTGGAAAAACAACATACTCTCAGCTTACTTTAGGGTCCAGGCTAAAACCTGTAGCTCTTGAATTTTACAGATTTTATTGTAAAACAAGAGAGAGGTAACGAAGTGAAGGTCAGTGGCTCAGGAAGGAGTTTTTTTCTACAGGAATGCAACTGGAAAGTCAACCATAGAAGAGAGGAGATGTCAGAAGTGGTAATGGCGGGTATGAAGAGATCTTGCAGTAATTGTGGGTAGTTTCTGTGACCTCTCTTGGCCGTTTACTGGGATCCAGAAAGGTAACTAGCAGGCAGAAGATGTTCCAGAGTGCTGACAATGGCACAATGGAGAATGGGCAGGCAGATGAGTTAGTGGCATGTAGTTTCCTTTGCAGGACCAGTGACTGACTGGATGGCTCAGGTAAGAGTGGCTGGCAGTGTCTGTGAAAATCCTCAGGAGAACATGAATCCTAGTTTGTTGAAATTACTTCAGGCATACACCTTGGAAAGGTGCAAAAACAGTATTATAGGGAGAAAATGGCAGGTATCAAACAGGGCCTGATTACCACTATATCTGTGACAAGAATCTGGAACAGAGTACCAGTACCAACCAGCCATTAAGGTAACTCAAAGCAGGAAGGAGAAGCCCATCCTACAGGCCAGGAAACCCCAGCCCACACTTCTACCTGAGATTCTATCACACTTATACCTGAGATTACGACACACACACACACACACACACACACACACACACACACACACACACACACACACACCTATCTATCTATCTATCTATCTATCTATCTATCTATCTATCTATCTATATTGTCTTTCTCTCTGTCCAGTAGTATTGTTGAGGTGTGGTGTTTGTGTCAAGCTCTTGTTTGTTTGTCCTGGTCTCAGTTTTAGTCACTTCCTGTTTTATTTTGATAGTCTCGTCCTGTGTGCGCTGTGTTCAGTTTTGCTTTGTCTAGATAGTTTAAGCTGTGCTCCCACCTGTTGCCTGTTCCCTCGCTCTGTGTGAGTCTGTCCTTGTGTTACCTGCAAAGGTCTGTATTTTGGTTTTCTAGTTACTGGCATCTGTTAAATTTGGTTTGTTGCAAGGCTTCAGCATTAAAGCTTTCAGAGTTCTATGCCTTGTTTGTCAAGTTGTGCATTTAAGTCCTTCCCATTTCTGCCACACAGCAGACTCTGACACATGTGTTAATGAAATATTTTGCAACATTTTAACCCAAAGTGTTGCCTGTCAGTCCACTGTTTGCCTCAGATCTTAAAATGTTAGGTCTATGTCTTTGAATGTTGAGGGTTAACGATGGGCTAATGAGTGAATGAAACTAACTTCTGAGTAATAACAGTGACACCGTGGTAAGGTTTTAAGGGTATCCTGGACTTTTCTGTTGATTTTGCTGCAGTTAACTGTTGTTAGCTGCAGTTTCTTTGTAGTGGTGCTACCTTTGTCAGACAGTGTCAATCTAATAGACTCTCATACAATGCTTGAATGTTTATCACAGAGAAAGTGTGATTTTTAGGACAATTGCATCTAACATTAGCTAGCATGTCATTAGCTTAAAACAGCTGTTGTTATTGTGGGAGAATCGGATTTCCAATCTGCTGGCAATAACTAACTACAACAATATCTAGGACAAATATACATGTTTATTCACCTTTTCTTATGTTAGAGCTCAGGTCAGGTCTGGAGATGAGCCTTCAGATGACAGGTGATTTAATGCAGACTTAATGCAGACGTGTAAATGCACTCTGAGAAGGAAGAAGTTGAGTTGGGGGTGAGATGGAGGAGAAAGCACTGCTGGAGGAGACAGATGAAATAAAATATATAACAGATAAATGGACAAATCTTAAATAGTTTTTATGTTAGTTTAAAGTGTTATTTGTGATGTTTAAATTAAATGAATTACAGTTAACTCTTTAAAAACATTTTTTTAACCTTTCCCCTTTCTTTCAGAATTCAAATTCATTCTAATAGAATTAAGGGTTAAAGGAGATGATCTGCTGCTTGTTTAGGTCAGGCAGCTAAATGCATCATGAGGCTCTTGCTTTTTTTAATATTATTTTTGGGCATTTTAGTCTTTATTGGACAGAGACGGTGTAGACAGACAGGAAAGTGGGGGCAGAAACACAGAAAAGGGTCGCAGTTCAGACTCGAACCCGGGCCGCTACTTTTTGGCCGTACGGCACCTGGTCACCGACTGAGCTAAACTGGCACCCTGTGGCTCTTGCTTTTGTTATGAAGAAATGGTTTCATTGATCTCATCTTGAAACCCGCATACAGCTCAAAAATCTTGTATATTGTTTGTCTGTGAAGGTTCTCAGTCATCCAGGTCATCGTAGTCAAAGGAGCTTGCAAAGAAAAGCGTCTGGACACACCCGAAACTCTGGCTGATTGGAACCCACACCCAGTTTCACACCTTGGCTCAGGCGATTAGAGGATCATCAGGGGGCCTTTTGTCCCTCTGTGGGGGGTTTCTCCCACTAGGTTTATATCTGGGACTCTCCACCATTTGACCTTAGAACTGAAGAAGCTTCTCGGATGAGAGGTGAAACGTCTTCAAGCAACTTAAAGAAGTCCAGACGCTTTTCTTTGCAAGCTCCTTTGACTTGTATATTGTTTATTTTCTCCATCCATCTAATCTCTCTCTAATTAATTATAATGTGAATTAATAATAATGTTTTCAGTGCCTGCATCGAGCTTTAAGAGTGTTAGTTGTAATTATGAAAAGTTATATTTCACTTTCTAAGCTTGATGCAGTCTAAACATAACAGTGTGAGGCACAGGTTAGAGTTGTCTTTGATTTTATTTTGTTTTCTTGGACCTACATGCTAATTTTGAAGAATGCTGCCATTGAAACCGTGCAGAAATCTCTCCAGAGAGTTGTGCTGCCTCAATACACCTATAGATTGAACACACAGGAATAAAAGTGAGCACGCTCATGCAAACGCACATAGCATCACACTCAAACCACAGAAACTAAAGCTGTCCTCTTTCTTCCAACACACCAGGAAATGTTTTTTCTTCTCTGAGGCGGCCTAAGTGGAGTAGTCCACTGAAGCCAACCCTCAGTAATTAACTGTCACAACGCTTCAAAACTAACAAATGGACTTTCTGTCAAGGAGGGCCCATTAATTTACTGGCCTCCACTCGTCGATCCAGAGCCTATTATCTCCATTACGGCAGGCTCTCATGTCTGGGCATCCTTTCCTGCTAACCCTCGATTTCTCTGACTCACTTTGCAGAGATTCCAGGGAAAAGCCTAGTGGACAATATGCTTTTTGTTTGTTTGTTTGCCATCAAGAATAGCACATGTGAGCAGACACACTCTATACATCCAACACATAAAGATTCATGTTCTGTGTGAGGACAGACATGCTGCATGCTTCCGGACACAAGGACACACTCACTCAATTTCCCCGATCTGCATAAATAAATCACAGGAGCATGACTCATAATAATGTAATAAGCAGTGATGCTTGGTCGTATTATGCAAGAACCAATACACTTTAACTCACACAAATCATCAGATTCTCACATGCACATTTCTTTACACACTCTGCAGAGTTCTGTTTCCCTTCCAGTCAAACATATTTAAAAACTCATACCGCACTTCCACATTGGCATGACAACCTGAGGGGAGAAATCTTCCATATGTGACACTAATAAGTGCTGCACGGAAGGAATGGAGAGCCATTTCTCCATGAGGCATAAATAACTAAATAACAGGCAGACTATGGGATCTGTGTGATTTGTGATACAGCTCACATTTATTGCTCTTCAAAGGTAAGGTATTACCAGGTTTTTGCAGAGAGCTAGAGAGACTGCGAGACTGCTTTAGTGGCAGTGAGATCTAGTAGGTCTTTCCTACTGAGACCAATGCATTTTTAAAGCTCTTCAATGCATTATCAGTGGCACGGTGTGCCCTCGGAGCCTGGAAACATTTTTAGCTCATCTGAAGTAATTTCAGCTGCCAATTGCAGTTTTAAAAAGCAATACTGAATTCAGAATCCATTTTGAAGGGTTCGCCCACATCTTATAGTATTTTCTCACTTACCCACTGGTGGCACTTACCTAAGTAAAAGTGGCAATTGCACACTGTAAAATACTTTCTCACACTTTTTTAATAGCTGACAATAATAAATGGTCACTTTAAAGCTATCAGTAATTGGTTTGTACTGTAATCCTACTTTATAAAATTGAAACTCCCAATTTTAAAATTGTATAACTGGTTAATTAATACGACAGGGCATGAATAACATGAAATGCACATAAGGCAACTGAGACTGGGAGGTGCTGGCATGAGTCAAAAGGCTTAAAACCGTGTACCTTAAATTTCACTTTCTGCTTTGCTAGGTGAGGGCGCCAGAAAAACATAATCAGGTTTTTAAAAAATCCCTGTTCTTCATACTAATTGTGGTTGGTGATTAAAGTACTTTTTGCTTTAAAATGTGACGCCAAGAGGCCCTGCATAAATGTCCATATGTGAAGAGCTGGGACTGGAATAGGTATCGCTACTCCCACAACAAACGCAGCATAGCACTGATATAAAAAGAGACCTTGTGTCTACGTGTGAGACATCATCAGCTTTGGCAATAGGGTATAGGATCTGACACCCTAAAATGGGAAAGGGCCCACTGATCGGTAATGAAATTATTGCACAACAACAATAACAACTGGTCATCATAATAACCAACATCCACAATACTTACTTTTCACCAGTGAACATAAATAGATTTTAAACAGTGGAGAATAGTTTTTACTTTTCTTCCTTAGGTTCGATCTACGTATGCTACATTCAATTGAACCGCAAAGAGTTTTGTGTTTGCTGCTTTTTGCTTTATGAAAATAAGAACTATACCTTCTTCTTGGCAGATAGCTCAAACCTTTGTGTGGTTTATCACCTCAAAATAACCTGCAAATTACGGCAGCGTAAAGTAATCCAAGACTGAGTACCCCAGGCAGTACGATAGAACAACACTGTGCACTGCATTAAGAAAGCATTTGGCTCACTGACGTTAGGTTGCTCTACCAGGCCTATCCTACCTCACGGAATAATTTGGACCGACACTTTCATAAATCAAGAAAGCTTCTGTGTATCTAATTTATTAGTGAAAACAAATATTTTCAGTTGCTCCTCTCGTGATTTTGCTCCATGCAGACAATTTTGCTTTTATTTGCTGTTCTTGCAATAACCGTCCAAGATTTCTACACACACGCTCCCTGTGAAGTCGATGGCTTTCTGTTCGTGATGCTCATAAGATTTTGAAAAATCCAATTAAAAAAATTCAATAGCTGTGTGTATTTCTGGATAGAATTTTCCACTCAATAGATGACTTACAGACCCCACAGTGACCAGTTAAGGAGAAATATTTCCTATAGTATGAAAATGTTCATTGTGGTGTTTCTCTAGCAGTAGCTGACTTAAGGTTTTGATCAGAGGTATATGTGTGTGTGTTTAAATATGTTATTTGTAGCTGCAAAGTTACACAAGTGCTTGTGGGTAGGCGGATAAGGGCATTTTAGGCATTATATTGCCCAGGCATAAGCACTGTTGCACAATGTTGTGTGCAGCTCGACACTCATTATGCATCTGAGTACATGTGAGTGTGTGTCCCTTGGTCAAAGTGTGTCTGGGTCTAAATTGTGATGCAGATCAGTCTAACTGCTCTTTTAAAGTACTACCCCTCAGGCCAGGAGGCTACAGTGAAATCTGCTTACTGTCTCTGGGTTCAGTTTGCCTGCTTGCACACAAGTATATATACACACACGCATGTAGGCACGACTAAGCGTTGGGGGTGTACAACAGTACACATTTAGGTCCCTAAGTATTTGGACAATGACACAATATTGGCATTTTTGCCTCTGCACGCCAACACAGTGGATTTTAAAATCAAATATTCAAGATGTGCGTAAAGTGCAGACTTTCACATTTAATTCAAGGTATTTAACAAAAGTATGGCATTAACTGTTTGTGTCAGGCAACAGCAAAGTGTCTGGAAGATGATAGATGAGAGCTAAGGTGGATGATTGTAGAATTCTTTCCTTGGTTTAAAAGAAAAAAAAACTCTTCACAAGATCTAACCAAGTCAAGAACACCAAGGTCAGATTAAACTTGATCTGAAACATCTAAAAAGAGTGTGCATAATATTAGAAAAAATAAATAGATAAAAGTGGGAAAAAATGAAAGAGAAAAGTTTAGAGAAATGATCTCATGATCTGAAGCATTCCACATTATCTGTCAAACAGGGTGGCAGTAACGCCACGTCGCCAGCATGTCCTCTGTGGCCAGCAATGGACTGATGTCAGCTGTGTCTGATTGCTGATAGAGGCAGCAGGATGAATTTTAAAGTATACAGGACTACACTCCCTGCCAAATACCACAAAGCTGACCATAGCATTAATGGATAACGAACCAAAGGAAAAAGCAGCCCAAAGGAAAGAAATGGGATATTATTCAAAGACCAAGTCAGTCACCTGATCTCAACCCAATAGAGCAGCTTTTCAGCAAGTGAAGACAAAACCGAATGCAACAAATTAGCAGCAACTGAAGGTGGCTTCTGCAAAGGCCTGTGAGAGCAGTGCAACAGTGCAAACACAGCATTTGTTGATGTCTAGACTTCAGACAGTTATTGAATGCAAATAATTTTCATTTAACTATAAAAACAAAACTTTTATTTCAAATTAAGTTAGTATGTCCAATTACATTTGAGCTTGTCTTCCTCTTCTTCTTCTCTTCCCCTATTCTCTCTCATATACTGCTCAACTGTCAAATAAAGACATAAAGCCCAAAAATAAATCCTCAAAATTTTTTGGCTGTGGTGTATGGAGGCAAAACCGAGACAGAAAAAAGAGAAAAATTGTCATTGACCAAAACACTGTGGGCCCAACGTTATATTTATGTGTCATAATTGTACATACATGTACATTTATCTCTTAGTATTTGAAAATTAGACAGATAACAAAAAAATCAAAAGGCAAAACATGCAGTTTAAACTGATACATTTTAAAATGCTTAAAATGAATTTTGGAATAAGATGGTTGAAAACTTGTCTTCAAAGTTGTCAGTTTTCAGCCGTTGGGATTTTTTGGTTTACCTCAGACAATCCTGCCCCATAAAGTCAGACACAATAGCGTTAAATGTATTTCTTGGGAGAGATATCGTCTCATAAGAACAAATTCATTCAGTTCTTCTTGCCCCTTGTTCCTGTGAAAAACGGTGTCTGACTCTCAGTGCAAGAAGTTAAGACAGAGACAGAAAACAAGAAAATTCTGACAGTCTGCTTCTGTTTTATTTTTAGCAGGGATTATAACTAAAAGCAATATTTCCTTCTGCAGAGCTGCCAAGTTTGGATCTGTTGGATGATTTGGTATTAGGGATGTGACAAGGATATCAGGTAATCCTTTGTGAATATGAACTCTTCTACCAACTGCGTCACTCCTTTGAGAGATTCTTTAAAGTGGGTCCTGTCCTTTGAGGCGTGATCATACCTTGCACCTCTTTTCTTCCACATCCTTCTGTTTTGTCTTACCTTCGTTCTCTCCTTTCATATTTTTATCTCTCTTTTGTCTGTGTGTCTGGGTTCATCAGAGGATAGAAGGACAACAGAAGTTGCAGTGTGGGTTAGTGAGGTAGAAAGGGGAGAAAAAGGAAGCAGAGAAAAAGTTGGTGGAGACAGAGACAGATGGAGGAGAAGAACAATTTTGTGAGGGTAAGGAAGCATAAGAAAAAAGATCATGCTAATTATCTTTCACCTTTAGCCCCCACGGCAGTTTTTAGACTTTGTTTCTTTCATGTGAAACTTTGGACATAATGTGTTCATCTTGCCATCTTGAATATATGTATATTTATTTTTACTGCTGTGTCTCTCTCAGTGCGTATATATGGTTTCCTACCCCAAAAATGTGCTTGTTCTACCCAACCACTGGGCACATATGGGGCCTTATAAGAATGATGTCACAAATCAAAAAGGTTTCATATATTATAACCTATTATATCTGTTACGCCAGCTACATCAAGTGTGCCATGAGGGAGTCTGACAGTGTTTATTTCAGTTATTGCATGAAAATACACTTAAAAGGCAAGAAAATTGAGCAGAATGAGAATATTTAGGAAAGTCTAAGAGATAAAGCTCTTTCCTGAGAAAAAACACATCTAATTACATCATAAGTCAGAGATTCAAAAGTTATCAGGACATGATGTGTAATTAGATTAAGTCTTTTCCCCAAGCACACTCATCTAAGCAGCAGCCTCATCTAAACTTTCTGGTAGTGAGAACACATCTGAAGTAGACTGTAGTGTGATCCACCTGAGAAGCCCTATGCAGACTTTGACTTTTCAAATTTTCATGCAGTTTTTATCATACTAATCTGAGTTATTCAAACTTGAATGTTAAAGTCCTGAATTGTTATGAAACATGTTTTTCTGTGAGAAACGATGAGAGATGAGAATATACAGCGCCTCGTGAGGAATTTTGCCACCTTCCTGATTTCTTAGTCCTTATTTTGTAGGGTATATTTTAGTATTAGATAAAGATAACACAAATGCAATAAATGTTGATGTCACTTATTACTGTAAAAAACTACCCAAACCTATCTGGCCCTGTGTGAACACATTTTTCAGTTTGTGTCCTGAATTTCAGGTGGTCTTCTGCTTATGGTCTATTCATGACCTTAAAAACTGTATTTAAAAACTGTATTTTGTGCTTACTCAGGTCATCTTTGTTTAATAATGAAATTTGATTGATTATAAGAAACATGTAAGCCTGACAAATATGATAAAAAGAAGAGGGTAAATGCTTTCTCATGGCAGTGTACCTGCATCTTCTTCTATGCTTGTGGGTCTTTATCTGTTGTATTTCTGTACCTTTAGTAATAAAAAATACTCATCTTCACAGTTGAGGCGCAAGCGGCTGTAGCAATATAGTGGGAGATCTCATTGACATTAATGACTGATGATTTCTAGGATCAAATGTTGCTGCTTCTTTTCCTTCATCTCCTCTGTCTCCCTTATTTTCGGGATGATTCTTCTTAAGGATTCCTGCTGAAAAATCATTTGTGGTCCTCTCTGTTCCTGCCCTCACCTCTCTGTGAGTCTTTTGTTCTGCCAGACGTGTTTTTCTACCTCCCTACCGCAGCTCAAACCCCCGCCTTTAACAACTACCACCCTAAAACTGCTCGTCTTTGGTTTCTCTTCTCTCCTCTTTCATCTCATCATCTTTCTCCCATGTCATACAATCAGAGTCTCCCTCTGTGTGCTAGGCAGACAGCCAGAATACCAATTAAACACTGGCTTCTTGCTCACTTTTAGACATGTTTACTCTCATATGAATTCATACCAGAAGACAAACATATATATGTGCATTTAAGCGGTTGCACAGCTTGATGAAGTCATAAAGACACTATAGCAAGGATCAACTTATTTACCAATACAACCACTTTCCACACTCTCATCCACAGATTCTCACACACATTGTAGCTGACACAAGCAATAAAACTATTGATTTGAGTTGTTGGCTCTAGTGCACGTGTTGACCAAAGCTGGAACTTGGCAATAGAAGTCAGAGAGTTCAGCAGATAAAATCGATCGATTGTCCTGTCATTAGCAACCATTGTTATAGCATATGAGGGTCAGAAAGTAACAAATACGCTTGTTTAGGGCTTCCACCACCATGAAAAGCACAATTTCAAACCACTGCACCAAAATTTTAAAAATTACTAAATTTAGGATTAGTGACAAATTAAATTCTGCGGATGATGAGTGAGGGGTGAAAATGAGCACCACATCAAAGTACATGCATATTTCTAGCGGTTCAAAAACACACACCCATAGCTGCTAGCCTTTTAGATTCATTTGCACTTTTAAAAAAAAGAGTTCTACATCCCCTCTGGTGTTTTACAGTCCTTAGCTCCTCTTTCGCTCCCATCTTCGTCCCTTTTTTAATACTTCAGTAATTTCTCCCTCTGTATAGCTATATAGAACCACTGTATAGTGGTTCTGGTTTGTAGACCAAGACTTTTTGTAGGTCAACTTCTTGTTTTACCTTCCTTTTTATACAGTAGGATATCTAGCAAATCCATTTACACTGTGAATTCCACTGATTTATTCTTTTTCATCACACTGATGAAAAATGTCAGACATATCATTATGCATGTATTTGTACATGCACAGAGAGATAAAAGTATGATAAAAAGAAAAACTGCTATGAGTGCTTTTCACCAGTCACTATAAAACATATTTTACCGACACAATCATCAGAGCTTCATCATCAAACCATCAAGCAGCCCCTTTTGACAGCACGACGACTGACAATTTCTCCTTGAAGAATTGATGTATTATGTATAGCATACATAATGTATCTCAATAATCTATCTGCCATTGTTTCACTGACATGTGGAAGGTATGTGGCAGTATGTATCATGCAGAAGATGGAGGCTAAGACCTTACTTGCAGGTGATTTCTTTTTTTTTGGTTTTTTTGGGGGTTTTTTGTGTCCCGTTTGGATCTTTGGCCATCAGAATTGTTGTCTTAAGGCCAAGAAAGATGCCAAGCGGATTTATTTTACCAAGTGGATCATCATGGCCTTGCCATATTGGTCCATTTGATTGACCTTTATTATAATTATGAATTTATTTTATTTTCAGTTGCTACAAACGGGACAGACATGACTGGGGGATAGGACAGGGAGAGAGAATGAAAGAAAAAGAGGGAGAGAGAGAAAACCAAAGGGGAGAAGAGACGGTGAGAAGGGGGGGAAGAAAGAAAAAAACAAACAAACAAAAAAAACAAAACACCTGGGTCACCTGTATGGAGAAAAAAAAAACAGAAGAGAAAGCAAACAACAAAGAGCAACATAATAAAAAAAACGGCACCATCACAATAAACTAGCTAGCAGTAGATATCAGTAGATACTAAATAATAAACGATATTGTGCAGCACGCAAGATAGACAGCGCACAATGTGCTTTGAGGCAGCAGCCAAGAAAGCTGTAGTCCGCGTCTGTGAATACCCGTGTGTACACCTGTGTGCATACCTGTGTGGATCAGCATGCTTGCATTCCAAAGGTTTCTCCATGTAACGATCTGCTAGGGAGTGTGGGGAGCCACAGCCCCGTCCTCCAGGGTATGAAGCAGGTATGGAGGAGATCAAAACTCCAGACATCCAGAGGCCCCCAGAACACAAGAGACCAAGGAAGACCAACAGAGGGGCAGCCGCGCCACTGTCCCAGAAAGAGCTGAGGTGATTTCTTGCATGTGGGATCTGGAGATGGGGTAAGAACGGTTATGGTTTGGCTAGTGCATGTGTGTGGATGTAAATCAAGACAGTTTACCATTCTGCACATTTTGGGAAAACAAAGTGTTGTGAAAACATCACTTCTCCACTCCTCTGAATCTAATCTTTACTTAATTAGTCTTTCAGGACCACTGTAGTGCCAATTTATTTATACATCTAGCACTTTAGCAAATTGATATTGTGGTGTTGAATTAATATAGAGGATAATGTAGATATTCAGGTGATATTCCAAGGTAGAAACAGGGTCAGGTGGGTTTATATAGTTTATTTTTCCTTCAAATAAATGAAATCATCATTTAAAAACTGGTTATTAGTTACTCGGGTTATTTTTGTCCAATATTAACATTTTATTAATGAACTGAAACATTAATTGTTGCAAATACACACAAAAAAAGAAGTTGGAGAAAAGTGTAGGCAACCTTTAGTGTAAAAGTCTGACCAACTGACTAAATGTGACTGTGATTAAATTCAGTTTAATTCAGTTTTATTTATTCATTGCCAAATCACAACAACAATTGCCTCAAGACGCTTTATATCATAAGGTAGGCCCTACAATGATTATGACATATGATTGTTGGGTTTTTCTCTCCATATATGGAGAGAAAAACCCAACAATCATACGACCCCCTCTATGAGCATGCGTTTTGGTGACAGTGGGAAGGAAAAACTCCCTTTTAACAGGAAGAAAGAACCAGGCTCAGAGAGGGGTGGCCATCTGCCATGACCAGTTGTGGTGAGATCTGTTTGAACGTCACATAATGTGATTCACATCTTATATTGGTGGTGTTATGGACTTAGTGGTTTTTGCTGACAAAGAGAAGTGGCCTTTCTGCCAACAAATGATATTTTAGAAGAAGCTCAGTGGGGGATTTAGTGGGGTAGAGTATGCAATGTGCACTTAGAGCTTCCTCACAGAGGTTATCTTTGGAAGTGTTTGTTTTCATTCATATAGTGGATTGGATATACAGTACTATATAGTCTATAAAGGCTTGAGCAGCAGTATTAGATTCTGGTACTTAACAGCTGATTTACTGCTGTACAGTCAACTATCCTCAAATGACTAGTCAAAGATCACTAAGGGTTAGCTGTGTGTCTCATTTGCCCAGTTCTGCTAACGGCTGTGAATTTGCAATACTGACACAAATCAGCTTAATCAGGAAGGCCTCCTTACACAGGTATTATGTGCATGCCTTTAATTTCTCAGAACACCCACACCATCCCTGAAACACACCCAAACTGGATCAAATGCTACACCAGGCCAATATTTTTTTTTTTATTAGCCATGCATGCAGGTTCAGGTTAAAAGTGTGTTTATCCCCACCTCTACCGGATGTGTTGTCACCTCCGCTTCAAAGGTTAACTGAAAAAAAAAAAAAAAAAGGAAAGTAGCTGATCTACCTCAGCACTGTCCTTTGTCCCTTTATCCCTCTCAGTGGCTCCAGGGCTCTGTTAGCATTCTGTTGAGTTGCATCCATTAAATGTCACCTAGCAGGAGATAGAGCGAAAGGGAGGAGGATTAACTGTTTGAGGTTTTTTTTTTCCTTTTCATGTCACTGGCAGTCTTTGAATATCTGCAGATTCAGTACTTGCCTCTGATCCGTGGCAAGACTGTTTTTTTTGAATCAGTCAAGAAAATAAACACACTGCTCAAACACATGTGAATGACCATAGTTCCTTATTTTACCCGTGTTGTTTTAAATGTTATGTTTTGAATACATTTCCTGCCTCGTTGGTATTCCACACCAGTCTGTTTGTAGTTACTCCTGTTTTAATGGATTGTTTATAAAGTTAAAGTTAACATGAGAGTTTATGTGTCCAGACAGATGGTGCAGAGCTAATGGAGAGAAACTGACCTTTCAGCTAATGGAATTACAAACTGCCCTCTGATCTGTCTGCTGCTGCTGTGTGTAAGGGTGTGCATGTGTTAGCCCGGGAGCATGGCTGTTTCGGTGGAGAAACTGACTATGCTGGGTTTGTAGCATGGATACTACTGTCTTTTGTTTGGGTGTGCAAGCATAGTTATCATTTTTTTCTGGATCTATACATGGAGGTGAACAGTTGTGATGCCTGGCCATGCCTGCTGATTGCTAAATTAAAAGAATATGACTGTGAAAAAGTCAGGAGTGGACAAATACTGAATGTGTGTTTGTGGCTTGATTTGAATGGGCCGCACTTGCAACTCCACAAGTCAAAAAGAAGAAAATAACAAAAACAAACAGACATAAGTAAAAAATCTCTGAGCTGTTTGCAATCCCAGTCTCTCCGCCAAAGATGTGTTTGCCCCCAAAAGAAAATAAACATTCTGCAAATATATTTAATGGTGAGAAAATCCAAAATCCCAACTATACTATGTCTCCGGGGAAGTAATTCACTCAAAAATCAATCACCAAAAACCTCTGTTATCTTAAATTGAACTGGGAATGCATACGAGTAGTGATAATAGAATTTGTGTCTACAGTGATTTGCTAGGTCGTGTTTGGAGCCTACATTGGTATACCAATGTATGATAATAGCTCTAAGGCATGCCTGAATTGAAAAATATGGGACCATAGCAGTCGCCATTATAGACGTCCCATCATGCATTTGTCTTGCTATAGAATTTTTAGTGTTTTTATTGCACTCAGCCCTGTCACTTCTTTGGCTCTTTTTTCCTCCCACCACTCCATTGTCTGCATTGCAGCAAGGACCAGTTAGGGATCTATTATATACTAACAGTGCAGCAATACGCATCAGAGAATATCCAAATACACATGCTATACTAGGTGCACTCTCCCCTGTATGTTCAAAAAGGATGTGGACTATAAACTAGATGTTTTGGTGATGAAGCTGTCTATAGTTTCTCAGTCACATTGCTCGTCTCTTTTATTCACAGTGTATTTTATTCATATTGTAAAAGCAGTGTTCTCTGGCAAAAAAACATCAGGCTACTGCAAATTATTGTTAAATTTTAGGAAATGATGCAATTTTTTCTATAGGTGCAAGGACTCGTGCAATATATGTTGATGTTCAGATTAGCTAACAAGTGTTTTAAAGTCTACTTCAGTTACTGATCACCACCTGCACTCATGTATATATCTATCTACTTAGCACTTTTAATTCTTATTTTTATGTCTATTTAAGCGTTATATGACAGTATGTTTGCACTAAGTACCGCAGCAATTTCCTAATGTTTTAAACCTGCTCAACATTTGCCAATAAAACCCTTTCTGATTCTGATTCTGATTTCATCTTCAAATTGTGGATTTTCTGTTACTGTTGGAACACTGAAATAACAGTACTGTATAACACCAGCTAAGCAGCTGACATTAATATACTGCAATTACCCCACTTCCAGCACAGTCCTATTTTATTTGCTTATTTGCTCATTTCTTTTTTTTTTTTTTAACCATAAATAACAGTAGTTAAACAGTTAAACAGTTGAACACAGTAAAAACAGTTACTTTAACAACTACCTTATTTTCCGGACTACAAAGCACACCTGAATATTAGCCGCACAAGCTAAAATCAGGGGAAATTCCTGTTTTGTACATACATTGTTGCCCTGCAGTGGAATGGACCTGCCCCCCGACCTTACACACACAACACAGACATCACATGGGGATACAATACAGAGAATGGTTGCATTACAGAAAAAACCACTGAAATGTACACTACAATGGGAAAGTACAAGAGGAAAAAAAGAGACCTCTACTCATGCTGGGCTATAGGAAGACAGCATGAGAACAGGAAACAAAAAAACTCCTCTGCACAGAAAGCACAGAAATGTCCACAGTACAACATTATAGAGCACGTGACCAGCAACAGGGTTGGGTAGGGGACAAGGAGTAATCCCAGGCAACACAGCAGCCATCCTGCCACTGCACCGACTCTCCAGCGCGGGCCCAGCCCCGTCTCGTGTTCCCAGGAAGCAACAAGCATCGAAGGCATTGGAAGGGGAGGGGGGATGTGTGAGTGCTTATCAGTGTAAGTGTATGTGTGTGTGTGTGTGTGTCCCAGAGCGTTCTCACTCCCGAGGCGTAACATGTCGACATTTTGTCACATCCCGCGGCGTTCCTGAGGAACGCGAAAGGAGACCTTCGGCGTTTTTATGGTACGCAGCGGGTTATGGCTGGAATCCAGTGCAATGACGCTCCCGCGGGAGTAGACGTTCCAGCCCTGTATTCCAGCCCTAAACCTAACCTTATCCCTAGCCCTGACCATAACCTTATTCCTGACCTTAACCAGGACTTTAATGATGTTAAATAGCGTGTTTCTAAGCAATTTGAAGAAAAAGAGCGAACATGTGTAGGTTCAGTCCAGACGGTTCTCATATTTCCTCTTTTTCCGAGGTCGTCATTTAGGAACGTGGTGGGTAGCTGAAAACGTAATATGGTGACGATTTGTCACCTAGCGTAAAATGTTACGCTTTGGGAGTGAGAACGGGTTGTGTGTCCATAGTTCAGCTGAGACAGTGTCCTTCGCCCTATCAGGCTAAGTAAACAGTCTACCAGCCAACCCAGGTGGCCTTGCATAGAGTGGGAAGAAAGGTCAAACACAGTCATTATCAGGGAGTTTTTGTTCAGTTCCAGCCTTGAGCCCACAGCTGGCGCCGAGGGGATATCCGCATTATGATATTGATGTTGTTGATTTTACTTTTATGCGAGCAGCTCATGAGAATTTCTAAGCTGTTCTTTAACACTCCGACACTGGTCTCTCAATCTCCCGTTGGAGAACCGCAAGCTTCTCCATGATGTTATCAAACTTGCGCTCCGTGGTCTTATCATTCTTGTGCTCAGAGAGCCGATTCTGAGAACACACGACTGCAGAGAGCTGTTCCACGATGTAATCCAACTTTTCCTCAGAGATGTTATTCTGAGCGGACTTCTACTTGATGTAACCCAATATACGCTCAGAGGTGTTAATCTGAGTATTCACGGCAGCTGTAAGCTTCTCCAAGGTCTTAACCATGCTGCACTCAGTGAGCCCATTCTGAGAAGTCGCGCCTCGTCCCATCGTTTCAATCCCAGGGGGCAGCCTTGGGGGGATTTGAACAGCCGGTTCCGCTTTCTTAATTCACCGATAAGCCAGGGCCAAGCCAGCTCCGATCAGCAAGACCCCTGTTATCATGGTTCCGAATAGGTAGATTTTGGGAACACATCCCTTTTTATTAATATTTTGAAAAACAAGTTACCGGTACATATTTGCATAACTTTTTACGTATAAGTACCGGTAATTACAAGTGCGAAACAAGTACTGTGCTTTATAAACGAGTAACAAATGTAGTGTACAACAATTACCTAAAGCACACCAGAAATATAGATTCAGCCTACCTTTTAGCTCAGGTGCAGTAACACGGCTTTAACAAGAAGAAAAGTCAGTCATCTTTCTTCTTCCTGCGCACTAAAACCACCAAAGTCCTAATTTCCTTCGGGATTAA
>NW_005187415.1:5151974-5157710 GCF_000239375.1 Pundamilia nyererei
TTTTTTTTTTTTTAATCGAAAGAATCCTCCAGGTTGCTTCCCATAGCACTCTTGCAGCCACTCCTTCATTACGCTTTCCCATCATCCACCCTTTCTTGTTGACTTTAACAGAGATGCCGCTCAGGATCTCTTCTCTTGGCATAGTCATCTGCTTAAAGATCACCATTGGCAGAAGTTTAAACCCTGATGCTGTGTAGCCCAGCACACAAGTGAAATTCATTCTCTCATGGCCATTGGTTCTCACCGTGATGGTTGATTCACCTTGCTTATTAACAGTCCTAGTGAGGGGCAAGTCAGATGTCAACGGCACTTCATCCATGTTTATGATCTTGTCCAGTCCGATGGAATATTTGTTTATCTTTCTTAGTGTGAATTTGCGGAAGTTTGTTATTTTCTCTATGTAGTCAGGAGGGAGTTGCTGACACACAGTCGCCCGCGCCCTGATGGACAGTCCTTTTCGTTTCATAAATCTGTGACACCAGGATGACCCACCTCTGAAATTTTCTATCTTCATTTCGTTGGCGACTGTTTTGGCTTTCAGTCCGATCTACACAGTTGAAACACCTAGCCCGTTTGCTCTCTGTGTGTTCACCCAGTCTTCAATACAGTCTTCAAGTTTGGGCCATCTGCTCTTATTTCCTCTGAAAGCTTTTTTCATCTTTTTGGACTGAGCCAGTTTGGCACGCTGGCATCTCCAACGTCTCACCATTGATTCGTTTATACCAAGGTTATGTGCAGCAGCTCTATTTCCCTTGCTGAGAGCCAAATCGACTGCCTTTAATTTGAAAGCTGCATCATACGCATTTCTTTTGTTTGCCATACTGAGGGTTTGTGAATGAAAGCCTCCTTTGCTCCTGTAATACTCCTCTTGCTTTTGCTAATCAAGTTTGTTTTTCACGCTACTTCGTACGGCACTACGTTGCCTGTCGTACAGACATGTGACCAACATACCAGTCTTGTACCCCGATACTATGTGTTTGATCACATGCCCTTCCTCCAGGCAACATAGTGCCGTACAACAGTGGAACAACCAAAACCAATCCTCTTATGATATCTCAAAAAACATGGACAAGGCACACCTGACTAAAAGCCGCAGGGTTCAAAGCTTGTGCAAAAAGTAGCGGCTTATAGCACGAAAATTACGGTACGGTAAGTATTTTAGGGCTCAGTCACACAGGGCTTTTGGGGACTCCCTGGCAACCTGTAGCTAAGGGAATGTGTTTTCCTCATGCAGTCTGGAAGTTGCAAAAGCCAACAGCTGTGGGTTGTTGGCTATCAACAGGTGAAATCAACCACTAAGCAAGTACTCCACTAAAAAAAACCTCCTCATGATTTCTTTGGTCACTAGCAGATTGCCGTAGTAGCCCTAGTTCTGCAAACTCTTGCCCCTTGCTGATCAGTAGTAAAACTTTGAAAAGTGCAACATGAACTGGAAATATTGGGTAACACTTTCCAAACAATTTCACTTTCCACCTGCCAGCAGATCCTAGCAACGACTTCCTAAGCAGTCACAGGATACCGGGGGTTGAGGACTCTTTCCCTATAGACCTGTGATTGAAGACTTTTAGCAATAGATTTTACAGACAGCCAAACCAATTTCACATTGCGATCAGCAATCACTCACCAACCAGTGAGAATATACATTTTTCCTTAGCGATGCTTGGTTGCCAGGGAATGGCTGATTGGTCTTTAATCCTGTGTGACTGTGAGCCTTAGTTAAGTTAAATATCTAATCAGCCACATAGCAGTAACTCAGTGCCTTTCGGCATGCATACAGGCTCAAAATGAAAGTTCAAATTAAATATCGGGATGAGATGGAAGATTGAAGAGATGTGATTTCACTGAATTTGAATGTTGCATGGTTGCTGGTGGCAGAAAGACTGGCTAGAGTATTTCAGAAACTGCCATTTTATTTGGATTTTCCATTTCTAACCATCTGTCAGGAAAAAGGAAACAGACTGAAATTTACAAAGGCTCAACGACATTGGATAACAGAAGACTGGGAAAAAAAAGTTGCCTCATTTGATAATTCTCGATTTCTGCTGTGACATTCAGATGGTAGGGTGAGAATTTGGCCTAAACAACACGAAAGCATGGCTCCATCCTGCATTATAACAACAGTTTAGGCTGCTGCTGGTGGTGTAATGGTGTGGAGGATGTTTTCCTGGCACAGTTTGGGCCTCTTAGAACCAAATGAGCATTTGTTAAATACCACAGCCTATCTGAGTATGGTTGCTGACCATGTCCATCTATTTGTGTGTATCCACCTTCTGATGGCTGCTTCCAGTAAAATAATGTGCTATGCCACAAAGCTCAAATCATCTCAAACGCCTTTCTTGAAAATACACAGTGAGTTCACTGTAGTCAAAAACCATCCACAGTCACCAGATCTCAATCCAGTAGAATACCTTTAAGACATGGTAATGTGCAGCCTACAAATCTGCCACTTTGATAAATGAACTGTTTGCATTCAACTACAAACAAAATAAGAGTGTTAACAGAGCAGTTTCTTCACCTACAGTACCAGATTGTCTGAGTCCCCATAAATCGAATATGTGGGTGTTGGAGGTTTGATACCAGTCCATTTTGTGGTGTGAATGCTTCAGGGGGAACCAGCATTCCATCAGCCTGTGGCAGAAGTGCCAGACAGAAAGGTGTGAGAAAATCTATTTGTCCATATTCCAGTCTGTCACTAAAAATGCCCTTTATTTTACAGCGAAAGTAGCAACAAACCCATTCAGCTGTTGCTGAAATATTACTTAACAGATTTGTCCCCGATGAAGTCTTAAATTGGCGTTCACGGCATTAATTCATCATATTAATTATTTTTCTTCCAAATTACAAACAAGTACATCAGTTCACCATGACTGCCATCCGTAGCACCAACAACAAGATCATTTACATAAGAAATGTTCTTGCATCTGTATTTTTCCAGCCATAACCTCATGCAATCTTCTAAACGATAATCTCAAGTGTGGCATTACTGGACATTGTTTTACTCTGAATAGCATGTCAAATGTAACCACTAATGACTGGAGAGTTGTTATTAAAGTAAACTCTTGACCTTGCTGTCAGATGACAACTTGACAGATAAGAATTAATGGGAAAGGATTTTCTCAAATCCCCTTCGAACAGTGCTGTAATCTGCCAGTGAAATAGCAGACAAAATGAATTTTAATTGATCTTATGGTAAATGTCAAGAATCATTTATGGGTGTTTATTGTGGTTGGTTTCAAAAAGAAACTGGCATAGAATTTCTCTTTTTTTCTGCTACTATAGGATGAGGGAGAAAATGGAGGTAAACAGCAGTTTTAAGAAATTAAAGCAAGGTTATAGACCCAAGTTGAGATGTTTCAGACAAGGTAAAGGCCTATCATTTTGCTTACACACAGTTGGCTTGACAGCATACATCAAGAGAGGTGACTGAAATATATATATGTGATTCACTGCATTAGAATTTCTTTTAAATGTTAACACGCCATTTCCTAACTCTATTCTATAACCTGTTAACATAAACATCCCAAACATGCAGAGCAGAAATGGAAGATTCTTAACAATGCATAACAAGATGTTACAGAGTCAAAGTTTTGTCCAAATTTAAATCTGTATATTAGAAGTAGTGATGTAAGATGCTTTCTTGCAACTTTCCTCCTCCCATCTCTGCCACAACCAAGTCATTCAGTGCTCCATCCAAACCTACATCCTATCATAGGATATGATCATAGGATCATATCACCATCACCAGTGTCTACACTCCAGGGTTGGTCCCGGCCTAATTCCTGTCACTGCTAAGGCTGTAAATAAAAAAAATATAAACTCTATTTGTTTTAACCTTGTGACCATAATACATCTGCTAATTTTCTGAATTAATAAGCAAATACATTGTACTATGTTCTGCTGGGTGGATTTATTGAACTGAAATTTCTACTCTGCCATCAGCGAAACAAGCAGATGTGCAATGAAAACCTTGCAAATAACTGACATTGTGTATGTGTTGATTTATGTTCACATTTATTATATAAATGTATTCATGATTGGCTTTTTAATTCCATTTAATGCCATGAGTATTGTTAATAGTATTTGTTGTGAAATTAGTGTATGCTTCATGTATTTTTTTGGTTGTAATTATCCTTTTTTCATTCCTGGCTTTTACGGGAATTGCAGTAAACCATGTTTTTGAACTTGACAGAAGATAATGCTAAAAAAAAGAAGTGAGATAGACATTACAAGCTATCATCTTTCCCACAGTGGAATGCAAGCATGTTCACTCTGCGTTACTATAGCAACAGCACCCCATTAGGTGGCGGGAGAGTGAACGAGTGAATGGGCAGACATGCGGACAGAAAAAGAGCGAAAAGAGGGAGGGGGTATAGAAAAGAAGGGGATGGGGAGATGAAAGATGAAACCACATGCAGGTGGGCAAAGTTGAAGATGAAGGTAGTGTTGCCACTGAAGGGACTGAAAGAAGGGGGGGATGATAAAAAGGAGGAAATAACGGTGGGAAGTAGGAGGCAGTGTGAGCATAAGGTGGGGAGAGAGGTGGGTAAAGGCAAGAGAAGATGTGGTTGACAAAGTGGCAAGAAAAAGACCTGTGAAAGGAGATCTGGTTGCTCACTGTTTGGAAGCTTCCAGTGTTGATATCTCAGCCGATTTAGCCAATTTCTTCTCTTTGTACCCCACCTGCTGTTTCACTAACACTTTGTAAAGTGCTTTGTAGGCTGCTAAGGAAAAAAGTGTTTTTATCAGAGCAGTCCATTTACCACTTGACTTCTTCTTGTCTCCACTTTATTTGAATTACTTCTGTTTTTGCTCACTTCACCGTCTTGCTTGAGTATAGAACCCGGTTTCATGCTGGCGTTCACAAAATCAATTAAAAGAAAAAGCATACTCCCACTCAAACTTTCTACCAGCAAACACAGCATGCTCCTAATGGGCATAATATGGATTTATTTATTTTTTTAATCTTTTTTTATTTGGTTACACTAGGATAAGTGGCAGTTTTTTTTCTCTTCGACTTAACTAAACTTTGTGACTGTGGGAATTTGTAATGGACACACAGATGTGGACTTTTTTATGTAACTGCTCTTTTTATCTTATTATTTCAGTGACAGAAAATGGTAATTTTCTGCATAATTTCTGTGAGTATCCCATATTTACAGATATCAGTGTTTATTTGTTAAATTTTCCCATCATATCATTAATTGTTATAGCAAATTGTTTACAAAAGATAATACACAAAATCTCTGTCTGAGTGTTTCTTTCTTTCTTTCTTTCTTTCTTTCTTTCTTTGGCCACCGACTCCTCCTAAACAATCCAGAGTTGAGGAACCAAACTTGGCACACCCTGAAGGTTCCCAGCTATATCAGATTTTTTGACATGATCACGTTGACTAGCAACTTCTTACTAAATGGTTGAAAGGAAATTTTTTAGCATTTATGCACCTTTAATACTGTAGTATAAATACTATAATAATTTAAGACAACCAAAGAGATGTGAAAACAGACAGGTGCGTGTGTGTGTGTGTGTGTGTGTGTGTGTGTGCGTGTGTGTGTGTGTGTGTGCGTGTGTGTGTGCGTGTGTGCGTGTGTGTGTGTGTGTGTGTGTGTGTGTGTAGACACTGACATGATACTAAGGAATGAAACATGAAGGAAATTGTATCCATGTACAATTTAAATGCATATGTAATGCAGTTACTGATAAATGATGTTAAAGTAAAACATAGAAAAGAAGAAAATG
>NW_005187415.1:5157730-5162050 GCF_000239375.1 Pundamilia nyererei
CAGGTGCTGTTTCCTAAATTAAGTTGTTGACGTCCAGTGTGTATGGGTGTCCACCAGCAGAAACTTAAATAGGTTACTATGGTAGCAGAACAACTGGGTGTCATCTGCATAAAATCATTGAAGCATATCATATAAGTTATATTCTACATTTAAAACAATGTCACAAACTCCACAACAACCAAAACATGTTTATTTTAACCTCCTGTAAAGCCCAGGATTGAATATCCTCTGTGCCGTTCGCCTCTATTGTTGTCCAAGCCATTAACACCACATCAGTGAGTTGCACCATGACTCCAAATTATGGGCAATGTGTTTTAGTTTACATGTTATCCTGCTAGTATAAATGCTCAATTTGGATAAATCTTTAAAGAAACCATGGGAAATTGTGAAAAAATCATATTCTTAATTTGTTTTAAACTCATTTTCAACTTGGGGTGCCTAAAAATATTAAGAATGTCAGGCTGCCTTTCATTGTATTTTTGTGACTTTTAGACGATTGAAAAATATGAATGTGTCTTTGAATGGTAAAATGCAAACGACAGCAGGCAATGTCTCTGTCACTTGCATTTTGTGCAAGCCCCCTCCATTATCGCTCATCTTTTTTTTCCTATTCTTTCATTTACACTTTACTCTCGTCTTCTTCTGTCCATGTGTGCAACTGGCGCTGTGTTATTAATACACACTGCCTGGGAGGCACTGGAATAATCAAAAGACTGGCACGAAAAGGACGAGAGGACAGGGGTGGGAAGAATAAAAAGGAAAGTGGAGACCAGAGAGTGAATGTAGGATGAGAAAGTGGAGATAAAGATGGCAAGAGCTGGAAGTGCATGAGTAGATAGGTAGAGAGAAAAAAGGAGGGAGACAACGGATTGAAAGAGAGCTGAGTGAAAATAGATAATTGGAGTGAGGATAGGACAGGATGAGCAGGGCTCATGGAAAGCAAAGAGTAAAAGCTGAGAGGAGTGTGGTGGAACGAAGAGGATATGACAGCGGAGTCATTCACGATGGCTGTAGAGCAGAAATGACTATTCAGATCACTCTGCCGAACTCTGTGCCAATTTACATGCCTCTATGCCACCTACAGGCTGCACAGAGGGGATGAGAAGATGAGCAGTAGAAAGTGGAGAGCAACAGTGGAGAGGAAGGAAGAGCTACTGCAATGCAAGAACGGGTGAAAAAGATAGGAGAGGTGAAGTGGGAGGAAAGGATGAAAGGAAAAACCCAGAGCTATACTGAGGGTTCTAGATCTTACAGCAAATAATATTTTGTGTTCTTCTATACGTCGTACACATACAGTAGATTTGAAGATTATATGGGGGAAAATCCAGCTCTCACCTGCATTTCCCACTTCACGTGAGTCTGTCTTCTGGTCTACATGCAGTCCCAACAGAATAGTCATCCTTTAAATCATCAAGTCATATTGATTCCCCTTCAGCTTCCTCTCATTTATCTTAACTGCCACACATTTTTTTAGAGAGAAACAGACCAAAAACCTGCGCTTACACTGTATTATTTTTGATGGTGCTCACACCCTCATTTTTGAGCCAAAAATTTGTAACAGATGGTAACAGATTTGCGATTTATCACAGTTATAACTGCCACATTCTTCCAAACAGATTGCATGTAATTCCCAGCTTGACAATTTTCAATGGACAACTGACAGCAAACTGATTCTGTCTCATTGGTGTTTTATTCCTGTTTTATCACAGTCTTAACACGTGAAAAAGAGTCTAAAGACAGCAACTAGGAAGTGATTTCAAACCTGTTTGCTGTCTTCAATGTGACCATTTCAAAAGTAGGGAGATCCCAAGCTGATTGCACTCGGTAGCAGATATTTTGGCCATGCAGAGTTCTTCATCAACTGTTTTGCCTAGTGTGACTGTAGCCTCAGCCAGCTGGGAGCCAGTCTCTTGAACGTGTCCTAGTCAGATGCCACATCACATGACTCATTTTGACAGTGAAGAACAGTGGCTAAGGGACAATTTGGCCCTTGTAGAGTCTCCCAAAGCAAGTTGGTCCTGGCTGAAATCCAGGCCAAGTGCATTTGCAGTGATCCCTATGATTACTGGTATCCAGTTATTTCAGCTCTGATGAAACAGGCATCATGGATGGGCCTTTACTCATGGGGCCTGGCTAGGCTCAGATCAGTTGTAGCTCTGTCCCCGGCAAATAATCATATTGGCTGACTGGGCAGTAGTCAATGGCTGATGGCTCAGTGGTCCAATTCCGAGCTACTATAGCTGCCTTTGAGGACATAGTCACATGTAAGTTCTCCAAACTGTAAAAACAAACAAACACAAATTACAATAACTTTAAAGATAGTAGTTTTTTTTTTCTGATCTGACAGCACTAAGGGTAAGACAACATGCTGTAATTCATCTACATCTTCAGTTGTGGGTAGGTTGACAAAAACAACTTGAGGGAAGGAGGTTTGTAAATACTACCATGTATGATGAGGACTAACTGTAACATGATAATGCAAACTAACTGTGAAATAAAAAAAACAAAAAACTTTCTGCCTTCCAGTCTTGTGAAAACTAGAGTGAGAACCACACATACAGCACTGTTTTTTCTTTGATGAGCCACCCCACCAACAGATGTCATTGCATGAAGTCATCACAAACAAGATGCCATGCATGCAAAAAGGAACATATCTCCTCATTTAGTGTCTTTTCTTATGTGATTGTCAACATCCGTGCGTAACAATGTGATTTTACACGTTGTCTCTTGAAGTATGGCAAGTGACTGGGAAATTATGGTGAGGGTTTGATAATTAGATGAAGGGCTCCTTCTCTCTCCCTCAGTCTACATTTCATTTATTCCCTCTGTCTCAGTCGCGTAACATGACTATCTCTGTATGCTAGCTGCCTGTGTCTCCTCTCTGTCGTTACCCTCTGGCTCCCTCTCATTTTGACAAACTAGGGCATGAAAATAAGCCTCCACACTGCCAGGAGAATGCTAAATACAGGGCATCTTTTCTTTGGCTGTGCCTCTTTAATCAACTTCCTCTTATCTCTGCCTTGCATCCCTTGTTTCTCTCTTTTCAGAACGTGATGGAGGAGAAATCTGCACACCGCCAACATCTTTCCCTCTCAACGCTCGTCCTCCTCCGTCCTCACTCGCTTGTTCATTTGTCCGCCGTATTGTTTCTCACTCTCCCTCTCAGTCTCTGACATTCATCCTGCCACCTTGACTGTACTGCGCTGTACCGTATCTCTTTTCCTGTCTCATTTTCTCATTCTTTCCTTGCTTTGTCTGTTTCGCCCCTTGCCAATCTTCTTCTCGGCTCAATGTCTTGATTCTTCTCTCCTTCTCATCCCTGTTTGTCCTCCATTTCTTTTGCATTCCTGTCCATTTTTGCAATACTATTTCTTCTGCCTCTTTTTCTTACCTCTTGTCAGGTTGCTGTCACCAAATGCACGGGAATGTACAAGGCAGCGAGGCTGAATTTGCACAAGCTTTAGCCAGCTCTACAATGGAACTGAAAGGAAAAAAAGTGAAGTAAATTTTTGTTGTCCACACCACATGAAGCGGAAGACTCCAAATTAAGGAAGGCGATAGCATTAGCCGCACTCCACGCTGTGTAAGCATGGTTTCAAGGTGCATGAATGGATGTGCACATATTAAGGTTTTCCTGAATAAACTGTTAATTTGCAGTCAGTTAACAAGGAAGAAATTGAAGTTTGCTCTGTCAAAACTTTCCAGAGAAAAAGTGCATGACACCACAGAATGAAAGGAGAGCTAGACATGACAGACCATAACACTACCCTCCTTTTCCTGCATATTATTGCCCATTCTTTTCTGCTTCCCAATTCTTACTTTCTTGTATTTCCAGAAAGGTTTTTCTTATTATGTGGCATTTAGAAATTCTCTAATAATCTCCACTGAATGGGTATAGTCCAGAACCCTGTTGACCCCAGCATGCCAGCTTAGCATGAATTAAGTTTGCTTTGGATTGCAGAGCCATGTTTCCTGCTTTTATCTCTGTAGTCTCATCCTCTGTCTGTTGCTCAGCAGCTTCTCTTTGTTACTTTGTTAAGCTCTCGTTTTTGGCTTTCTAAGCTCCCTTTCTTTTTCATTTTTTTACCTTTTCTCCTCATTTCTTTCCATTTACACAATCTCTAACAATGAATTTTTCCCCCCTTCTCATCATAGTACTAAAAATCACATCAATCATTCACACACATTCAAACAGCGCTTATTTAAATAGGGTTTCAGCCTCCCCCTGATGTGGACCTTTCTGTCTTTCACTATTATCTGTGTTTTTTCTCTCCTACTTTGGCCTGTGTTTTATAATATATATATATATATATATATATA
>NW_005187415.1:5162243-5181093 GCF_000239375.1 Pundamilia nyererei
ATTATATTATAAAAGGTACTTAAGGATAAAATACACAGCTGCTGAATTTGCCCAAAGATCGTAGCACCCGGCCAAGCTCCTTACTTTTTCCCATGATCCTCACAAAGAGATCTGTGAGAAGCTAACAAAAACCAAATCAAATACATTGTGATTGTCTTTGTTCTGGAAGGCCTTCATTTAAAGTGGCTCAAACACCATTATTTACAAAATGACTTACTTCCATCCTCTGTTTATCTTGCTATTATCATTTTGACATATGAGGTCAAGTTGAAGACAATCACATTGATGCTCACAAACAACCGTTTCTTTGTGAGCTCTTTGTTATCGTTAGAGAAGATAATTAAAGCTTTCAAAATGCAGTATGACTTCCTGTCAATCATTGGACTATATTTTTTAATTCATTTTTTTCCTCATGGAGTGATGATGTAAGCTAACGTACCACAGAACTGTAAATGTCCCTTTCCATAATGTCAATACATGTCACTCATGAAGTGAAATTTTATGCTGTACATAATGTTGCTCCAGCTGTTTCCACAACGGCACATACTGAGCTGTGAGTCTCCAAGTTTTATGACATCCTCTTTCTTTTTCCTCCTTGCTTTTTCATTATTCCCTCTCCTTCTCAGTCAGTACACAATACCCTTTGTATTCAGAAGCGTCTCTTACTGCTTGAGTTGAGCACCCTAAGCCTCTAAACCGATCACTAGGATAATATCAATGAAAAGAGAGGAAGGTTAAGGCAGATAGCATTTTTAACTGTCTGTTATGTCTGTTATGCTCTGATGTATTTCTTACTGTCTGGTAAGCTACTAGTGCAGGGAAATCCTTCAGAAGTGCGTATAAGTACCAAAATGGTACATAAAGTCTTTCATGATTATATTTTTGATTAAGTCCATTAGCCATCTGAGAACTCAAGATTATAATCATGAATATGGCAGAAAATATATACATTTTTTATTTCAAATGAAGTAAACTAGACTTCCATTTTTTAGGAATGCTCTTACTGTCAAATCAGACACATACAACTATGTAGATGTCGACATTTGAAAATTATCTGCATAATTTCTAAATGTCTAATTCACTAATGGGGTGTATGGCGTAGTATGCAAGCAATAAAATTTAGTCACATCTCCAAGACTGGTTACCCAATTTTTACTATGAGGATTAGGATTTAGAGCAAGTTGTCTACTTTTCTTAAGTGTTCTTAAGCAAGCTATACCCTAAATACCTGCTAATGTATTAATCTGGGTTTGTATGTGTGTGTAAAAATGTAATGTGTAAAAAAGTTAAAAATGTGTTTGCAGATGCAGCTTGAAGTTAACAAACAAAACAAACAACCTTTATTTGTCACATACACAATTATACAGAGTACAACATGTAGTGAAATTCTTGCGTCCAAGCTGCGGACAGGCTGCAGACATAGAAGGTATAACACTCAGAAGTTCTCACGGTAATACTTTTGTTTTCCAGCAGCCTGTAGGGCCGTGAATGCACTGTCACGCCAGGCTGCGTTTCAAAATGGTGCTCTATGAGAGAAGTACGGCCGGGTAGGGGGGAGAACATGTCAGCAAAGTGCTGCTGCAATGCAGCAACATCCGCTCTCTGGACCTGTGTGAGATGGTCATCACAATGGAGGAAGGCGGGGATGTTGGATTTTGGCACCTCCGGCCCCAACTCATCTCTCTCCCTTACCGGGCTCACCAGAGAAGCGGCCTCCGCCTGCCTCCGGGCTTTAAGGACATTGAGGTCCGGCCATACTACTTCATAGTCAACGTCCCCCACTCGCCTTGTGACCACGAAGGGCTCTTGCCACTTGGCGAGTAATTTCGAACTGGAAGAAGGAAGTAACACAAGCACTTTGTCTCCCGGTGAAAATTCCCTCTGTTGTACAGGTGTTGCTGACGCTGCTGGGCCTGGAGCAAATTCTCTCGTGAGAGTCTCCCCAGTGTGTGCAGCTTTGCTCTCAGGTCCAGCACATATTGAACTTCACTTTTCGCAGGGCTCGGACCTTCCTCCCAGTTTTCCTTAATCAGGTCGAACACCCCTGACATACAATAGTTCAAATGGAGAAAATCCCGTGGAGGCCTGGGGCACCTCCCGCACTGCGAATAACAGAGGGTCTAACCAGTGATCCCAATTGCACTCATCCTCATGAATGAACTTACGGATCATGGACTTTAAGGTTTTATTCAGCCGCTCCACCAACACGTCAGTTTGAGGGTGGTAGACGCTGGTCCGAATAGCCTTAACGCCCAACAACCCATACAGCTCCCTCAGTGTGTGACACATGAACAACGTGCCCTGGACGGTCAGTATTTCTTTCGGAATACCGACACGGGGGATGACCTGAAACAGTGCCTGCGCCACACTCTTCGCAGTGGCACTGCTTCCGGGTATCATGTCGCACAATCCACTAGGACTACTACGAAGCGATAGCCACGTGCACTCCGGTTAAATGGTCCATACCGATGTGGTCAAACGGGACCTCCATGAGTGGTAACAGGTGCCTTACGGATGGCTGGCTGGCTAACCAAGTGACACTCCGGACACGATGAGCACCAGCAGCGCACGTCGGCACAGGTGCCTAGCCAATAGAATTGGGCCATTAACCGTTCCAGTTTTTTTCAGATCCCATGTGGCCGGCCATGGGGTTACAATGAACCACCTGAAAAAAATTTTTCCGGCGGTTTTGCGGTACCAACAACTAGATACCAATTTCATTAGTGCGATTGTCGCAGCTCACTCGGTACAGCATATTGTTTCTCAATTGGAAGTGTGGGTAAGTCCGCGCAGCCTCAGGGTGCACCCATTGACCATCAATTTCTATCACTTGGTCATAGGTTGAGCATAGGGTGTTGTCCTGAGATCGCTCGAGTGGGAAATCTCCCATGGGGCATGCTACCAGAGGCCGCGGTGTCGGTCGACCCCACATCACCACTGAATGCCGCACAGACATTACACACGTCTACAGGCTGCGATCGCATCCCTACATACTCCCCCAACAAACCATGGAACCCAGGCCAATTTGTGCCCAAGATCAGGGGATGCCACAGGCGTGGGCTAACCACTGCCTTCACTCTATGCTTTTTGCCCTTAAATTTCAACACCAGCGACACCACAGGATATCGGTGAATGTCACTATGCACACATTTAACCTCCACCCATTCAGCTTCTAACAATGCCCCCGGGCGAACCAAACTTTGATGGACCAGGATCTGCGTGCAACCCGTGTCAACCAAAGCGTGGCGTATACCCCCTTGACACCTTCCTGGTATGTTGTATGTCCCTCCCGGACCAGGGGCGGGTGCTGGGGCACCGGCAACACAGAACACTTGCCCCACCTCCATGAGCGGACACTCTCGGCACAGGTACCCCGGTCACCCACACTTCCAGCATTCCGGCCCCGGCGTCTGTGCGGCTCCCCGTGGCTCCAGGGCGATATCAGCTGCTGCTGGGTCCCTGCTGCACACTCCATCCCACCAGGGCCACCAACCTCCCTCCGTGCCATTGCAGCTAGCGGTTGGTATGTCGGAACACGGCTTCTCCATCACGGCCCCTCTCGTGTGGGTCCCGGGTTGGCCACCAGATGGTCCTCCGCCAGCGTGAACGCCACCGTCAGATTGGCCGGGCGGTGGCAGTGGAACCAGCGAGCCGTCGCCTCCGGCAGGCACAAACTTCTTGAGGACGACCAGATTGAGCAGCCAAGCCTCTTCCAGCAAGGGGCCCGGTCGCAACCACCTCGCCACTGCATCCTCCAGCTGTCGAGCCCATGCAAATGGCCACTCTCTTTCCGTCATCCTGCAGGCACGGAAACGACACCGGTAGTCCTCCGGGGAGATGCCCAACCACCCGACAAACACCCTCGAACACCCCGCCGCGGTCTGGGGGGCAAGCTCAGCGCTGCCATCTGAGTCTCGCACGGCAGAAGTGGCAGCAGTCGGGCGGCCCACTCCTCCTAGGCCAGTGGCAGCTCAACACCTAAATAAGCCTCAATAAACACCAGCTAGTCCTCCCCCTCCCTAATCCGGTGTAATGTCACTGCCAGCGGGGGGATGCACTGGCGCGGCCGCATTGCCCAGCAGCTGCCCCAGAGCCGCGGTCTGCTGCTCGGACTTCTGGCGTAACATCACCAACTGCTGAGCTGCAATTGCTGCCATGTCCTGCATCATTTGGCCCATCATCTGTAGTGGTTGGGCGGGTGGCTGGGCCGCCGGGGGAGTAGGTGGATCAGGCTGGGGATGCGACATTGCGTCGGACCCAGCACACGGACACAAATCCACTGACGTGGTGACAGCACTTTTATTTAATCGCACTGTGGTTTCAGCACAACGCATGGGACTCAGACACTCCCGCTCCACTGTCACGGTTGCTCCTCTCGCCCGACCATTACTGTGAATGTAAAGAGAGTCACCATCAATCACTCTTCCCATCACACCTGTTCATCCCGCCTCCGCCTCTGAGACCACACCCACGCCACAATGTTAAATACCCAAACCTAGTTGTATGCATCATAGTGCTATAGGATAGGTAAATGGTTAGTACTTCAACCTGCACTGCACTGAGCAGCTGCAATTGTCACTGGACAACTGGTGCAACATGTAACTTCATTGTAATTTCATTTCAGTTATCTTATTGTAGTTAATGTTTTTAAGTTGTAAGTTTAGCTTTCTTTAGCCTAAAGCATTAAAAATCAAGAGTAAAATCTGTCTAATGTATCCAGTGGGTAAAACTACATGTTTAGACAGCTGTTTCCTAAGATGGAAATTTATTCAGTGGGTAAAATTGCATGGTTAGACAGCTGTTTCCTAAGATGGAAATGATGGTCAAATTGGAAAAATTTGAACATTCAAGTAGCTAATGGGAACATGCAAATTTAGTGATTATATCTTGGGATTTTTTTCTTTGGTCATCAGTGCAGTATACTGTTTTTACTTCTGTTTTTGCAACAAAAATATCAAAAGGTAAAACTAAGAAATGCTTTAGGTGCAGAAACAGGGAATGCTACTTGGAAAAAAAAAGTGTCCAGGCAGTTTTAATCATTTAAAATAAAGATCACTAGTGGGGGGGCTGGGTCTTAAACCAGACTGTGATCTGAAACATTTGGTACATTATGAAATGGTAAAGCCAACCAAACAGTTAAGCAGCAAAAATCCTATGTCAAGCAAGAATAGCAAAAGATTTAGCTTCAAACTGCAGCATCTGGTCTCTTTGGTTTCTATAGTTTTGTGAACATGTTGCCACTATTTTTTCTTCTTCTTTTAAATTCTGCTTTTGTTAAATTCCAAATTAACTCAATGCATTCCACAGTCCCTGAAAGACCCCAAACTCTAGTCCTCCCACTCTCACTCAGCCCTTTGCCCCGGCTTTGTCACCCCCTTTTTTTCTTCTTTCCATTGTGGTCAAACATTACACTGGCGCTATCAAAGAAGTTCAGCCCAGCCAGTAAAATGTCAGGTCAAGGCTCTCTCTTTATTTTTCTTTCTTTCCTTCACATCTGTCTTCTCCTCCTCCTTTTCCTTCACAACTCTGCCATTCCTTATCAAAAAGAAGGGATTAAATTATGCATTAAGATGACCTGTACTGCAGATGTTCACGGCAAGTCACAGAGTAGCTCAAATGTGCCCCTGTGAATGAATGTTTTAAAAGGGTAAATGATCTCAAAAATCCCAGACACCCACTTGCCAGTTATCACGGAGCACGGATAAGTGCAAGGAGCAAGAGACAATTAAACCTGTGAATTTGATCCCTCTGTCTGAGGAACTGAGGCAGATGGGAGTTCAAGAGTCTAAGAAAGACTTGGTGATAGTTGTCAGTGGGCAGAGTGAGAGAAAACACACAGTAACAGACTGTTAGGAGAGCAGAAGAAAAGACAGATTGACAGGCAGACTCAACAGGCTTCCCTTTCACCTGGTATCACTGCAAAATGCAGCTCACATCCAGAGGTGGCTTAGTTGGGTTATATTTTCTTCTAGGAGTTAAGAAAACGTAACATCTGTGAACATTGCTGTTTCAGTCGTATTACTAAATCCAGGTGTTCATATCACTTCCGTTTATGTCTTTTTCCCATACAGCAATCATTCTGTGCTGTTTGAATACACACCATACATTCCTGTATATAGTTTCCTTCCATGTGAAATATTACAGACTCTGCAGCCTCAGTTATTTTCTATGTATAATGTATATGTATAATATGTATATTTATACATATGTATAAATATGACACTGAAACATCAACCAACATTTTATTACAAATGAGCTAGGAGCAGAAAGGAAGAGCAAACAAATAAATGGCATGAGAATATTGAACTTGACTGTTGATTTACTGAGAAAATAATTATGCAAAATACATATCAGTAGTAGGATTAACAGTTAATATGAATGTATCACAACATTAGGCTGCCACCGCACTGTTTGACAGATGATATTAATGAAGGAATGCATGATTTCTTTTACATGGGAGAAATCGTGGCTAAATAGTTCAATTTTGCTTAATCAGACCAGGAGAATTTGCTTTTCATGTTCTCAGAGTTGGTCAGATGCTGGTAGAAAAATTCAACTGTCATGTGCTTCTTTTTTTTAGTGAGGAATGACTTCTGTTTGCACAGTTTACCATGTTGGCCTGATTGAAGTGCTGCACAGATCATTTTTGAAGGCTTGCTCATCTCCACAAAGGAACTCTAGATCCCATTCATTCACAGTATACAGTGCCTTTAGGTGACTGTTGTGATTCCTGCTATGTAATAAATTGAATTCAGCTGAACTGAATTCACTACCACCACTTTGAGACCTTACATGGAGAGCTGTGTACGTCATTATTACCATGTGGTTCACTTAGGCAGAGGTGGACCCCAATCAAGCTGTAGAAGCATCTCAAGGACCATTAATAGAAGCATGCTTGGAGCGTGCCGTAGCAAGTGTAATGACATAGGGTCTGATTAATTACATAAATGGGACATTTTAGCTTTTTATTTTTAATTACCAGAACACTTTTTGTCATTGTTGAGTGTTGTGTATAGAGTTTTAAAGGAGAAAAATGTGACACAACAAAATACAAATGTATCATGTACTTGAAACTGTATCCGAGGGTTCTTTTGCAATCAAGTAGAAGTCAGTTTTGCTGTGGATCCATACTATAAAATGGATCAATCCAAAGGCAGCAGCAGGCTGACTACATTTCTAAATCAGTATGAGCCCCTGTCTGTTTTGAATAATAGGCAAAAAAGGGTCATCTCCTCTTTTTGTCCTCATGTCTCGTGATTAGTACTGAGAAAACAAAAGACCTGAAGACAAAGAAAG
The DNA here is from genome assembly GCF_000239375.1 of Pundamilia nyererei. Lineage (NCBI taxonomy): Eukaryota > Metazoa > Chordata > Actinopteri > Cichliformes > Cichlidae > Pundamilia > Pundamilia nyererei. The sequence continues at coordinate 5,169,540 of NW_005187415.1, forward strand.
TAATTCCTGTTTAGCTGGAGACATGATAAAAACACAGAGAGCATGCATTTCATAACTACCACTGCATTGTTTGTCAACTACAGAACAGATTGTTTTGCATTTACTTAATTAGTGATTATATCAAGAGTGAAGAGACCTGACCAATATCTTAGTTACCTGATGCAACAATGCTATGAACAGGTTTGAACTTATTGTTAAGTTTACATGTAAGTGTTTTGGGAATTTTTGTTATTTGATTTTTTTTAAGCAAACAAATGCAGTCTGTTTGATCATTTACTTTCCTGACAATGTCTTTGAGTGTAACAGATTCATGTACATTTGCCAAGGTTTATTAGATACTAACGTTGGCAGTTTCAACTTATTAAAACAAGCAAACAAATAAATCAGTTATTTGTTAATTATTAACAAATTAATAATAATTTAAAACTAATAATAATTCAGATTCATCAGAAAATGTTTACTTTAATCCTCTTCAAAACAAAAATTAAAGTTTGGTAATGACGATCATTAACTTTTATCTATCTAGAAATAACTAGAAAATAGCCAAAAAGCTTCTTGATTTGATTTACGTTTTAGATTCTAGAGGCAGATTCATTCTCTGTGTTGTTCTCCTTTGAAACCACCCTGCACCTCCATGTACTGATAAAAATACGTTCCTTTAACTTGACTTATAAATGTGGCGTTAAATTGCCCTTTTTAGTTCCGGAGTGGTATGAATGTGTCATGGGAATTTATGTTATTATTTGATATGTTAATACTTGTTTTGCTGTTAGCAAATGAATAATGCAAAGAACTGAACTGAGGATTGGCACGCACTGCTGTTTTCATTGCTCTATTCATAATGATTGTTCGCTGAAGGCTTTTATTTTTCCCTATGTGGCCTTTGGTTTTGGGTTCCTCAGTATAGCCATTAATGCTGCTGTTAGCTGTATTACTAATTCACACAAATGACAAAGAAAATGGTGCAAAACAAAGGCTTTAATATTTTACGGAAACTAAATATTTGCGATATCAGTGCATCAGTCTTTCTGTTCTATCTCTCATTGAAAAGAACAAACACAAAAAAACACACTGCATCTTTGTGAAAAACGCAAAGAAATATGTAAAAAAAAAAATAAAGATGGATGAATTCACAATGTTTCCTTGATTGGTTTGAGCATGACTATTGCTAAGCTCAAGTCTTTTTTCTTTTTGTTGGTTTCTTTGTTTTAAACTAGACATATTTTGACCAAGAAAGTAAAACTAGGCTGTTTTCAGCTAACAAGGATAGTTTGCTATTGACCTGTGTAATGTGATATTACACTATACAGACAAATGTATTGGATCACCTGTACAGGAGCTTTCATGACTTCCCATTGTAAATACATAGGCATTAATATGGAGTTGGTCCCCTTGTTCCAGTTACACAGTTATATAGCTTCCACTCTTTTGGGAGTGTCTGTGAAGATTTCCGCCCATTCATTCAGAAGAGCATCTGCTTATGTTGGAGACTGGCTTACAAACTTCAGTTCATTCTAAAAGTGTCTCATGGGGTTTGAAGTCAGGGCTCTATGTGGATTAGTTAAGTTGTCTCACACCAAACTCTTTAACTACACTGTTCTTATGTTCAGCACTTTGTCTGACACTTGGTCTCTTCTAAATATGCTATACAAACAAAGTTGAGTTGGCTTGACTTGGGCTTATCTTTCTTTCTTTGTGCTCTGAAGCAAAGTTGTACCTGAATGGAAAAGGGCCCTCGCCAAAGTTGGAAGCATAGTTGTCCAAAATGTCTTGGTAGAATGAAACATTAATACTTGTCTTCATTTTAGCTAAGGTAAACCAGGCCAGCCCCAGAACCTCCAAGCTCAGCACAGCTGGCAGGTAATTCTCTCCTGGAATTCACCAACCCATGCTTTTCAGCACTCATTTGACGCTTGGGATTGTGCTTGGTTATGTAATGCTTACATTTAGCTGCTCAGACATAGAACTGTTTACCACGAAGCTCCTGACTCACAGTTGTTGTACTGATGTTAATGCCATAGAAGGGTTGGATCTCTGTAGTTACTGAGTCAGCAGAGTGTTGGCTACTTTTATGTACTATGCAGCTCAGCATTTGTTGACTCCACGGTGTAGCTTTTACAGAAAAGTTGATCACTTGATGCCTTAAAGGGTTGTTTACAACTGTACAAGTGAACCCTGAAGCTAAAATGAGACTCACGCAAACCACAAAGAAGACATTAACTTTTCCTATCAGCCTCACATAGTTTAAATGGATGACTTAGACAGAAATTCCACCACACTTTTTATGACACAATCATAAAAAGAAAATTAGCTAGAGACCAAAATAATTTTTGTATCAAGCTGTAAACATGTTTATTTCAACTTTTGGTGATTGACCTGCTTCTAAAGCCAGTCTCGAGTGGCCATTTGTGGAGCAGCCATTTTGGCACTATGCTGTTCACTTTAATTTTTCACCCCCAGAGGTTTCTGCTTGATCTACATGCAAATGCCACATACTGATGAAAAGATCAAAGTATGCCACAAATTCTGGACTGTTTTATAACATTACAATGTGCAAATTATGGATACGTCAGCTATTATGCACCCGTTTAGAGCATTGATGGTGATTACAGTAATTACATTAAAAATTGCACCAATTTTCCGTAAATTATTGTAATAGTAAATATAAAAGCATAACAAAAGACAAACAAAAAGCACGCACACACAAAGAAGTATTGCATTACATACACAGATGCACTATTTTGTTGATCCTGTAATGAAGAAGGACAACAAAATGCAATCCACCTAAACTGTAACTTTTTAGTTAAAACATAAAAAAAAGCTACACTATGTGGACTAATAGGCACTGTGAATGACCAGTACAGGAAAAGCTTGATGGACGTTTGTCTAATGAGGATGGAATATTATTGACCTGTGAGCATATTCTGAGCCTCCTGTTTACACTTAACTGTGTACTGTAAATAAACACTTATTAGCACACTTATTTTTTAATTAACTGGCTCAAAACAATAATTAGCATATGATTTTTATTAATATGGAAGTGGGTCACTAACGTCAGTCGTTAAGTAAATGAAATACTGACTTGTTTTCTGTTCTTGGTCGGATTGGATGTGACATGATAGATCAAGAAAAAATAGAGGAAGGAGGAGAGCTGGTTAAATATGCAAATGAACAACTAACACTGTGGAATAAATAAAAACAAGTAATCTCCTGCAGTAGAAAAAAGCATGTCTCATGTTTAAAGTTTATGGTCTTTAAACTAACAACATCTCAAAACTCAAAAGATCTATGGTGTTAAACAGTTGAACTTGAGATAATAATCCATACTTTTGTCTCTACAAGGCTCGACTATTGTAATAGTCTGTTTACCTGTCTAAAAACAAGAAAGGGCTCATCTCCAGGTTGTTCAAAACTACTGACTTGCTCAAACAAAGGAGCCCTGTTTTAAAGTCGCTACACCAGCTACCAATCAGATTTAGGTTCCATTTTAAAATTTTAGTTTTAACCTTCAGAGTACACTGACAGGACCCTCTGTATACTGGTGTTTTGATTCGTAGACATAACCCTGAGGTCATTGAATCAAAACCTTTTAGTGGTACCCCGCACTTGCTTCAGAACTTGAGGGGACCGATCTTTCGAAGCTGTTGCTACCAGACTGTGGAATGCACTTCCTCTATTTCTATGGTGTCTGGACTCGGTGGAGACCTTTAAAAAGCAGCTTAAGACATTTTTATTTCAAATGGCTTTTAATTAGATCAGGGTTTTTATGATGTATTTTGACTGTACTGTGTTTTGTTACCTTTCTTGTGAAGCATGTCTGTGATAAGTGCTATATAAATAAACTTTTACTTACTTATGTTAATAATTATTTGAATCAAACATCAAATTTGGATTTTGTTCTAAAGTCATGCTCCCACTGACTTCCAGTGTAATTTGGCATTCATCGTTTATTTCTCGCTTTTCCTTTCATTCAGAATGGCTTCCTACAGGCAACACTTACATTGAGACAGTTGATGAGGCTTCAGCAAACAGCAGATGAATCAGCTGAAGCGTCTCTCTGGTCACCTGTTGAGTAAAGGATGGTTTTAAGTCTAATCGGAAGAACTTCAAAAATCCTTGAGAACTATTGCTCAAGACCACTCAAAAATTACATGCAAGTCTGACTCCTCCGAAACAAAATGTAAAGAAATATGGGTAGCTTAAGACTAAATGCACCACCGTAAAAGACACATGTGACATATGTCTGTGAAAAGTGTGAAGATAAAGGTAGATGAAGGACCCATTCTTGTTATCAATACATTATTTGATTTTGTGCTAGACCAAACTGTGCATTTTCTGTTCTACTGAGGCACCTCTGCTCTTTTTTTTTTTAAATCTTAGAATTTAGTTGAATTAAAAGGGTAATGGTTTGTCGTAATTCAGGAATACACTCTATATGTCACCTATAGCTGAGAATTACAGCAGACTCTGCTTCATCAGCCGAATTTTGGATGTCTGGAAGAATATTATCGGGTCGACTTATGCTCCCAATCATATAGCTATATACCATTAAATGCAGAAATTATATTGTCTCACACTGATAATAAAGAGCAGCCTATAAAGCCGGGAGAGTTGGACAAAATAGTCTGAAGACTGGCTGGGAATTTGCAAATGGGATTAGAAATTGAAAATGGCATAAAGAGTTAGGGAATAATTTAAAAAAGGAAATTAGTTATCAGTGGTGGTAACATTTGCAATAATAAATTTCTCCCTAAAGAAGTAATGAAGCTTTAAAAATGTTTTCATGAGAGTAATTGAAATACGGAGCATGAAAACGGGCAAATATCACACGAGGAGTCTCTGTATTGAAACTTTGATGCTGTGGCAGAATGATCAAGGTCATTAACAAGAGAGTTCAAGTTCAGCATACCCAGCATATCTTTTCCTTTTGTAATCTAGTTACGAGCATGTTCACATGAAAGGGGTGGCCTTGGCAACAAGTCACGAATGTGGACAAGGCCACCGACAGCAGAGTGGATTTCATGTAGTCCATCCAATATGTTTACTTGCAATTACTGCAAACTCATAAAATGTCATGCATTTAATGAAGTATCTACTTATGTAATGTATTTGTGTGTTAGTGTGCTCTTTTTTTTTTTCTCATTGTAGTTTCTGATATTTGGAAGTAAAACCAGAGTGAATGCCATAAACCTGGATTGTTTCTAATGATCTCACTTGTTATTTTGAATGCAACATGATGTTTATTTCTGTAAAGTATGTCTGCCATTAGAGTCAAACAAAGATGAAGTCTGATGGGCTTTAGCGCAAGCCTACCTTGTGATTGACACATTGCTACCAAAGCATACAGCGTCGCTTGGTCCCAGATTCACACCTTTGCTTGTCACAGCCAGTTTCAAAACACTAAGGTGGCAAATTTCACTAACCAATGGCTGCTGTGATTTAGTCTGTCATTTGCAACCAGTCTTAATTGTCATAGTTTAAACAAGTACAAATATTTCCAATTGGATTATGATGGCTATGTGGTTTTCAGCTTTAGTGAACTTGTCTGCAGCTGTCTGCACTGCTGTTTGCAATCCTGTTTTAACGGTTTTACTCTTTTTTTGGACCTGGCTAGGTTTGAAATGGGAAGTCATTACAAAATTGTCTTAAACAGGCATTGTTTTACAAGCCACCAGGGGTCAACTGTTGTATAGACGTCTGTAGGGAAATGGCCCTTCTTCCTTTCTGTGACATTACTGAATAGTTTGATGACTCTATAGCACATTTGCACATTCCATGTCATATTAAATCAAATATTAAGTCTGTTTTGTAAATGATAGTTTGTAAGAGTTAGAAAGAATGGCTTTCTGGCAAAAAACTTGTCAATCACAAGCCATTATCCAATGAGCATGAAAAAAACCCCCACTCAGCTCCTTAAATAGATTTCACAAACCAGGGGGCTACATCACGTTTACTATGTTAATCTTTTATATTGTCCATTTGTCTAGTTCGCTTCACTCTCAACCAGGTGAGGCATGCATAACCTCGTCAGATGACAAACGCTCGCTGGCAAGTGTCATCACTGAAAACATACTATTGTGAAAGTGTAGTAGAAAAGAACTCCCAGCCAAAAGCAGATATGTTCCTCTGAGTTTGAATTTGATGCTGCGCTTTCTTAGTTTCCCATAAACACTCCCATTCAGAGTAAAACTGATCACATGATGTGATGTGATGAGAAAAGTACACTAATAGGTAGAATAGTACAAATATCCAGTGATCTCACAGTACACAGTGTAGCTATCACAGTCATATGGTTCGTAATCCGTGGTTTACTATTAACTTTACTAAATCCTGCATTTTATTGTAACTAAATTCAAAGTTTGGATTTCTGAAATTGGATTATTATTGTTTGCTACATGACATTATATAAAAAGTTTCCAGGTTTCTTTGATCCAGAAAGAATCCTAAGGAGACGCAGGTGTAAGATTTAATATTTTTTTACTGCACCCTTATCACCAAGTGAGGCCAGGGCAACCTTGGCACATAACGGGGAGTATGTTTTTATATCATATAAATAGGCTATGTTTATCACTTCTTCTAAGAAATGTGAGGCAGATCTCAGAGACCGATCTGGTCTCTGACCATTCTTTGGAATTATTATATACATGTACTTCTTTTTTGCATGTTAGTTCTCCTACATGTTCAGTTGGCTTCAGTTTCATCTGTGTTCCGTATCTCCAGTCAGTCGTGTCTCCGTCTCCCCAGTCATGACTCTGTGTCCATCTGGTCTCCCTGTGTTCTTTCGCCATTATTCTCGGGTTTCCCAGTTTGTTCAGTTAAGTCTGTATGTGTAAGTCAAAGTACATTTTACAGGCATTCAGACATTTAGTCTTGCTTATCCCCAAATACTGTAAAAGTCTTGAGTCACCTTTGATTTATTTTTAGTTTGCTTCCAAGAAGCCAGACTTTTTTCTCATTTCTTTAAGTGGTCCTGAGCAATAGTTCTGCAGGCTTTGCAGGCACTTAACACTGATCTGTGGATCTCCTGAGGACAAATGTCACCACTTAATAGACAGCTTAGCAAAGAAACAATTTTGAGCTGTATCTTTAGGCACCTGTTACTATTGTTTTGAAAACAATAAAAAAAATTAAATCCCTGCACCCATTTTCAAAAAATATGTGAAAGGATACGAGCTTTAATGTCACAGCATAACTTTGTTATACAGATATTCATATGCTGTATATTTGTGTATGTGCTTCTATGTGTGTTGCTACTTTTGATTGGCAGCTCTGTGCTAGTGGGGGTTAGTCTACTGCTGAGAGGAGGCTAGTCAAGAAAAGCAGAAATCAGCATGAAAGCAACAAATTGTACACACATGCACACACCCGCGCACACACATTTTCACAGTTCTATGCAGTGCCCTTAACTACATCCACACATAAAAGGGGAGTGTGTAAGCACACATGTTTGCATTTAACATCAAACACAACTGTGTGTGTGCATCATAGACGCATACATACACATACAGAGTCACATTTTCAAATCAGAATAGAGTATCTCAAGTTTTAATAGGCACCTCTGGAAGTCTGAGGTTTTCTCTGTAATTCTTTCTCCCAATTTTGTAAAAAAGGCTGCCTCATACTGAGTCAGACACACGCACACAAACACACACAGACACACACTTTGTTCACTCTCTGTCAGCCCGGAGGTCAAGTGTAATAATGATGTTCCAATGAAATTCCCAGATTCAACTAGCCTCTGCTCAACATTTAAAAGCACTTGACCAATCCATTTTAATTAGCTGACATACAGTATGTTCATGTACTGAAAGCTAACCCAGACAATAATTTAAACTCTTCACAAGCTGAATGGAAGTGCTTTGTTTTGACCCTTGTATCCTTTACCATTTGCCGCTTGCCATTCAGAGTGATTGTGACAGTAGACGTTTGACACGAAAACATTATACATTTGTGGATTTTTTTTTAACCTGAATCACAGGTGTGATGATAGAGGGACTGTATCATGCATTTTTAACACCCTCCAAGGGACAAAAAAATAAATAAATAAATCTGCGATTCAGGGTCATATAAATAGTGCAGTCTTGACTTTAAAAGGATTACAAAAAAAGAAACGATACATTATTTACCTGAATGGCTTGACACCTGGGCAACGTCGTTATTTTCTTTCATCCAAGGTCAATACCGCAAGCTTCTACAGCTCGCCTTAGCTTTGGTTCCCAAACTTTTTCTAGCATGCCCCACTTCAGAAGAGTTTTCAGTCAAAAAACTATAAAAAAAAATCAAATTTATGTTTAAGTGAAATAAAAGTCACCACAAATAGAATAGATGAGCTGGCATTTATATATGATCTTTCTAATCTTACTGACCTCTCAAAGCACTTTGCACTATGAGACACATTTACCTTTTTCACACAGGTCTTTACTGTATGTATATGTGCTTATCTAATTTGTCTCCGTAGATAAGTCCAGGAATCACCGATAAAGCTAACATAAATATCTTAAAGCCCGAGTACACTGAGAAAAACCCACACAGGCATATGAAACCTTGTATAATCCATACAAACAGTCCTCAGCAAGCCTGGAGAATCAAACCAAGAATCATTCATTCAGCTTAGTTTCACTCCATGTTTTTTCTCTGGTCATCCGTGCCATGCCTGCAGCGACTCGCTGCCCTGGCATGAGAGTTAGCCCGGCAGTCTGAGAACCATTGGCAGTGTTTGTAATTGGGGGAAAATAGCACATGCAAAGTATACATATACTGATTATTATTTCTTATTTAATCTGCACAAAAGTCTTGCATAGTGTTCCACACTTCTTTCAGTTACAAAAAAATATGCAAATTTTTACTCTAGCCAGGCTGTTTTAGCCTGGTATGAGTCATGATTGTAAGTGGGGTAAACCGAGCTGCTAGCTCCAGTTTCACTGTCCACACGTGAAATTGTTAAAATCTTCTCTCTTGTAATACGCATATTCTTTAGACTTGGATCATGAAAAGCCACATAGGTTTATCCCTGTATCTGTCCTGCAGTTGCTAGTTTATAGACACAAAATGCATCATGGTTTGTTTTTTCCCCACCTTTTCTCTAAATGACACTTCTTTTAGTTGTTGCTATGGAGATTCAACTAGATATTCCTTTTCAATCTGCATCTGTGTAAGTGTGTCATAATTTTTAAGCTGTAAGTATATGTGCACCCACATGAAGTGGAAATGCACAGGAACACGGGAAGTTTTTTGATTGCTTGTAATGTGCTTTTCTGAACATGCGCATATGAGACTGTGAGCTATGGCGTCACAAGTGCAATGCAGCACGAGCAAATTTCTGCATTTGTGTCAGTGCATGTTTGTGTGTGTGTTTGTGTGTGTCTGTATGTGAGCGTCTGTACTTCTGAGATAAGAACATGGTGCTATTGCAGAAAAAAGGCCCTGTGGGAATAGTGGACACAGTTATCAAGCAGCCAGAGACCCTGACAAGGCGTCAAGGCCGTGGAAATAATATAACATGAGGATGAATAAAAGAAAACCTTAATAACATTATCTGTGTTGCTTTCGTTAATTCTCTCCCCTGCTCTCATTCTCTTTCATACATTCACTCCCCCATGCTTATGACTTTGGCTTTCATGCTGTACCTATCTTTGACATGCCAAATCTCTTTTTTTCTGTGGAATTTACATGAAACCAGAACAGTGAGCAGTGCTGATGGGAGGTGCTGGATTCCTTTTAAATGACAAATTAGAGGATTTTATTTTGAATATTTCCTGCTCTAAGAAAAACTACAGGTATAAAGCAATGAAAAAAATAAGACTAAAAAAGCAAACAAACAAAAAGCCCCAATGAGATCAGATACTTTGAAACAACAGGAAAATGTTTTTAGAGTAGCTTATTCTTTTCAAACAAGCTGAGCCGGAATTTTGCAGCTGTTAACTGAATCCTGCTTTGAAAGTCGGGAGACTTTCTTTGAAAAACACATTTTTCACTTTGCCCTTAGGGATGCACTTTAAGTGTCTTGCCAGCTTGTTATCGTCACCGGGGTTTCAACTACTGCTGCTTTAGCAAAGTCACTACCATCTCACAGATACACATAATGGATCCTTTGGCATCGGTGCTATGACGCAGCAGGTTATGGAAATAGTGAGACGGGTTTCTCACTCCTTATTCTTCACATATGGAGGCCTGCGAAGAACCTCCTGACCTCAGCTAAAGAGAACCACTCGGAAAGAAACCCAAACTGACCTCTGCAAATCAGAGAAAACTCAGAATGTATGTGCTAGCAGAGCAGACCGTTATGAATATGAAGAAACCCTATTTCTCCCCATGCTATCGCTGCAGATGGTTTGGTCCATTAGGTGTCATGGTGCTTGGTCATGGACGAAGACCTTTGAGTTTTCATGGATTTGAACTCTTGTTTATCCTATGTTCTGTTTGGGTCTCAGTTTGTTTATTGCTATTTTGACTGTGATGTTGCCTACTGTTTTAAGTCTTGGCTCTTTGTTGCAGTTCCTGTTTATTTCCATTAGTATTCTGTTTAGGGTTTCTTTTTGTATGCGCCCCCCTGGTATTTTTGTACCGTAGCATTCATCTAGCATTCATCTGATGTCCTTCTGTGCCAACTTTAAGTGTGTTAGGGTCTTGTCACTGCATATAATCAGTTACTCCCTGTTTTAATTTGACAGTCAGTGTTTTTTATGCCTCATCTTAAGTTTTAGTTCCCCTTGTCCTTCATCCTGATTAGTTTCCAGGGTATCTTGTTACCCAGGTGTTCCCTCCTCCCTCATTACCTCATTTGTGTACATATAGCCTCAGTTTGGATGTGTTTCCTTGTCATACTGTCATACTGTGTTCAAACTCAGTTAGTTACTAGTGTGTTCTAGTGGTGGGTAAAACGAAGCTTTGCAAAATACTAAAACATTCAAAAATAATTGTGTCGGAGCTGTATCGTATTTTCAAAACAATCTGACAGCCATCTCCACACTGTTACCTACTGGCCACTTTAGTTATCATCACATCTTGATAACGCTTTCCTGTTAAACGACGTAGGCAAGTGTTGCTTAGTTGTAAACAAAGCTACATATTACACCAGACTATCAATAAACATGATCAACACGTTTCACATAAAACCCCACACAACAAAGCAATTTAAGGCTGTTAAAGACAGCAATCTGTGACTAATGAACAGTGTGTTTCAGTAAATACTATTTTCCCCCGGTGGGGTAAAAAAAGGGGAAGTTTTTTTTCTGTTGATTAGTTATTCAGTCCAATGCACAACAAAGCAATGTATAAAATAAAACATAGTGAATAAAACAAGGCTGCTAATAATGAACAAAATAATAACAATAAATAGAGCAGCCTTTGCTGCTCATGACTCTCTGGAATTTGCAGTGTCATCAGGTTTGTTCTGTACTTTGTCATAGCGTTATGTGTGGCAGGCATGGCAGGATCCAATAGCAGGACTCGGAGGTACAAAACACAGGAAGTACAAAATACGAAAACTCAGGCAAGGAAAGAACTAAGAACAGGAAATAGGACTATGATACTGTCAATCAAACCCAGAAGCAGC
>NW_005187415.1:5183269-5185835 GCF_000239375.1 Pundamilia nyererei
GGCCACAAATCAAGGAAACTAAGGGCCATTTTCTCATATACTTCTATTCAATTGTGTACACAGAGGGGTTACTCCCTGCTGACTATTAAAAAGAACATTCGCTTTGGGTACTTCTCCACTGACTTAATTTTTCAGACCAAGAAACTGCACTCACTAGACACTTTAGCAGTTACACCTTGCTAGTATCAGGTTAGACTTCCTTTTGGCTTCTGAACTGCCTTAATTCTCTGTTGCATATTCAAAAGTATGTTGGAAACATTCCGCTGAGATTTTGGTCCATTATCTCTCATTCCATCGCATTCCAATGGTGCTCGATTAGATTGAGTGCAGTGAACTTATTGTCATGTTTAAAAAAACAGTTTGAGATGTTTTGAGCTTTGTTACTCTACTCAAAGCGTCATCCAAAGAGCAGTAGACTCATAAAGGGATGGACATGGTCAACAACAGTAATCAAGTGTGGGGTATATCTTTTTTGCCAAGAAGATATACCCCACACCTTTACACCACCAACAACCTGAACCACTGATACAAGGCAGGATGGATCCATGGTTACATGTCGTTTAACCCAAATTCTGACCTGACTATCTGAATGTCACAGCAGGAGTAGACACTCATCAGATCATTAAACATTTTTCCACTCTTCTGTTTCCCAACTTTAGTGGCCCTGTGTAATTCACAGCCTCGGTTTCCTGTTCTTAGCTGACTCTAGTGATACCTGGGATGGTCTTCTGCTTCAAGGATTGACATATTTTGGGTTCAAATATGCTCTTCTGCATGGTTGATAACAGTGGTTGGACAATTGGTACCCATTGGATATTTTCTCTTTTTATGGTACCCAATTTGAAATTCAGCAGGTTGTTTGACCACAACTACATGTCAAAATGCCTCCAACTCAGTGTTACTTGCTATTTGCACTGGTTAAACCAGCTGGTTAAACATTTAAACCTAACGATTCGCTGATGTGTGTCCTTCTTTTATATATTGTAGTTTATGATCATGCTGCTGTCTTTCTCTGTGTGTATTTGTACCAGATATATTACAGAATAGTTGGTCAAACACATTTTCCGAAGGGAACAGAGTTTAAAAAAGAGAGGTGATGAAAAATGTTGAAAAACCTGAGCTATTTAAAAGCAGAGGGCTTTTTAATGGTCACCACAAATTAGCAAAGCCTTCTGGTGGCTGTTGATTTTGTGTTTATAACTGAAATTTTCCATCTATACCATCCCACATCCATTGGTCCCCTGGCTGTCATACCCAGCTGTAATGTTGTGTCATTTTCATGATTTATTCCTTTTTATTCTGTCACTATTACAAACACTTAGGGCATAACAAAAGACTTTTGCCCGGTAATATTGCTTCGAAAATGGCTGTTCAGCTAATCATTTAAAAGGTCTCATATCTTATCACAAGGCTGAAAATTAATATTCCAAAAGGCTTTATGACCACACACACGCATGTTTATATGCCCATTTGCCCGTTTCTACTTTCAGTGTGTGTCACATGGGCAGATGACTGCATTCGTGAGTGCACATAAAAATTATGTGTAACGATGCTTTTGGCAGCGTTGTGCCTTATGAAACAATGGCTAAGGTCCTTCTCTGTCATTTATTGCCACTCACACCCACTAATTTCTGTCAATTCAGACGCCATTAATGAAGTATTACCGTTGGCTTTATTACTTTATTAGATTTCTTCTCTGTTTGCAAATTATCACATTGCATAATTTCTCTCACCCATCCACTGTACTAAACTGACAAAATGAATCTCATTATTATGGTTATTTTGCATGTGTGCACCACAGGCCTCACACCTGCACCCACAAATCATTTCTCACAGTTACCCCGTTATTGAATGAATGCAGAGAATACTATATCTGCTGGCTCTGCCGCTGAATGCCGAGCAGTATTCTGTTAAGCTTCCATTTTTACTCCTGTTTATCTTGATTTGCGTCTCTGTTTCTCTCACCTCCTTCTGGTTAAACTCAGGTCTGTTACTCACCCACCTTCTTGTGACTCTCGAAGCAATATTGGCAGAAAAGCTTATTTGCTTGACTGACAGACATGGAGAGGGAAAGCATGCTCTGTTAAATATTTGGGTGACTTTTCTGACTGACTGGGATATTTGGCTAGGTGATGGTGACCTGGCTGACCACCGAATGAAGTAGGCTGCTTTGCACATGGCAGCCCTGCTTGTATGCCTGCGTGACTGATTAACTGGCTTGTTGTCTAGTTTAATAAACAAGCGAATTTCTGGCTGTACAGCTGAATAGCTACCAGCCTACACTGTATGCCATGCTGACTTCAATGCTTGCCTGTCTGCTTATTTAGATATTTTTAAAAATACACTTCATTGCTTTTAAGCAGCAAGTGTTATTTAAAATGCTACAAACAACGGGCAGTGAAATTAACTTAGCACAGGGAATAAAAGCAGCTAGCCTGGTTTTAGCTGACCTTAATAAATAAAAGCTATTTTTTTAATGTAACTGAACCTGAACCCTATGGATGCCCCTTTTCCACCACAAAAAAAGTATCTTTCTCGAAATTTAGAGTTATTTTCACTTTTTTTT
>NW_005187415.1:5187697-5188594 GCF_000239375.1 Pundamilia nyererei
TTTTTTTTTTTTTTAAACACATCATCCTGGGTAATTTCTTAAGACAGGCTAACTGGAAAATCTTTGTTTGTTCTGCAAATTGGCTTTCTCTGCCTGCTGAATGAATTTGATTCAACAGACATCAGATCAATAACAGACTTTTGTAGCGAACATTTTTCTCTCTGCCTTTTCTGTTAGTAAAGAAATGCTGAGTCAAGAGGCAAATAATGCTACTTAGGGTTGTTTCCTCAGTCTGTAGTTGAATGAGCCACTTACGAGCAAGTGTGTGTGTGGTTTATTCTAGTTTGAGTGCTCTTACAATTTGATGAGGTGTTTATTTCTGCTGCATGATGACTGGATTGCTCGGGCTAAATAGCTTGGCTTTATTTCCTCTCCATTTTTTAAAAGTTTTTTTTATTTGTCTCACAGCTGTTTTGTCAGCCAGGTGTAACATGAAGCAAATAAATTGTAATCTGCCATTCGTGCATTCAGTGTCTTGACTTTTTAATTCATTTCTCACTCACACCTTTAATACATTACCAGTTAACTTTGTTGTGAGAGGTGAACCCTGGGTCTAGGCACAGCCCCTTGTAGGCAGAACTGTGTGTGGGAGCCTAACTTGGAGACAGATTGCCACACTGCTGCTTTGCCAGTGTGAATTTTGGGCTTCTGAACCGAGGCCAATACATGTCTGTGGTTGCTGTAATTAGTTTCATTTAGTTTTAACAGTGCAGAGCTAAAGACTTAGTATGTCGTTTTACTATATTGTATGTTAGTGCATTGCATGTTTGTGTTGATTGGCAGCTGTTTGGGGTGGTCAAACCTTGCTTTTGTCTTCCACTGCAGGGAAATTAAGCCACTTTTCCATTAGTACCTACTCAGACTAGTACCGACTCTGCATGGAGACATGTGTTTGTA
>NW_005187415.1:5190281-5191585 GCF_000239375.1 Pundamilia nyererei
CTTTTTTTGGTTTTATTTGACTTTTGCTTACTAATCTGGTAGAACTGGGAGGGGAAAATATACTTTTTACTGGAAAACATAATATGAATGACCAAAAGAATCCATGTATACATGTACAAATTAATACATTATAAATAGATTTGCTTTCAATACTTTATTTACTTTAAATAATAGTATACTCACATGATAATAATGGAATATAAATAACAATAAAATTTATATTCCTAGCATTTTGAGAAAATGCATTTATTTATTTATCCAATGTATATTTCTGATTGTGTAAAAATGATCATTCTCATTATTTCTGACAGTATGGCTGATATTTACTTTTATATTTGCTTTTTGGGTTTTTTTTCCTTTTCTATTTGTGACATGGCCTGGTTTTCAAGAATCCTGGTTCAGTCTCTTACCCCCAGTGGTGTGTTAGAATTAATACGGAGTACGTGTTCAAATGCAGTCTCATCCTTACAGAATCTCCTTTTTATTATATATTGAAATAACAGATCTGGGAACAGAAAGAAGAGAGGTTATTGCTGACTGTGTGCTCAATAACAAACTTGGAGAAGAAGGAGCAGGAGGGCTTGAACTTTTGCAAAAAACTTCAGAGTACTTAAAGCAAAGGCCTTGCCCCTTGAAACATTGCCTCAAGATACACAGACAGCCCTAAGGGCATCTGCCTTTTCCAATTTACACAATATGTCTACTTCCATTACTTTTTTTAAAATCCTTTTCTTTTTTTTCTCTCAAGTTTCATCCTTATTACTTTCTCTTTTCCAGATGATACTTTTTGTTTTTGTTTTTTTCAAGGCTGCTCTGTCTGACATGAGTTCTCTCACATCATTTGGCTGCTGTCTCTCTCTTTTCCTTCTTGCTTCTTTTCTCATTTCCATTCTTTCACTCCATCTTTGCACAGCTGCCTTAAATTCCCCCAAAAACGACGCACTACCTCACCCCAAGAGTCATCACATCGTATTGTGAGCAAGCGAAACAGTGTCATTAAACCATGATACAACCAGATAAGGGGAGGTCTATCCATGGCTCAGTATGACATGCTATATTTGTTGCTCTCACAGCAATAGGCAGAAAAATATACCAAAATCTTATTAAGAACAAAGCGTGAATGTTTCAGACTAATCTTTCTTCTCCCTTGTTATTCTGTTTTTATAAAATTACATTTTAAAGTACACAGCTGTTGACTTGAACACTTGCATCCCTCCTGCGGCTTGCATATTTTCTTTGCATGCACTCTCTGTCCCTCCCTTTCTGTTTGCTCTTCCACCCAACCTACCCACATTGCTATCTTC
>NW_005187415.1:5192824-5194650 GCF_000239375.1 Pundamilia nyererei
GTGCGTGTGTGTGTGTAACTGTCTGGTCATCAATCCAATAACATGTATGTGTGCGCAAGAAGGCATAATGCTGTGGTAAATCAGTTGGTCGGATCATTTGTGGTACAGGAAAAGAGAGGAGCACTCAAGCATATTTTACAGAGACAACCTCAGCTGAACAGATAAAAGGAACAAAAACCAACAGCTTTGCCTTCGACTTTGTTTAACTTTTAGTTCCTTGAACATACATCACTTATAAATGTGCTAGACTTATTTTCATTAGTTCATTATTCATGGGATCACAAATAACATTTTAATATTGCACTTATATATAATGTCTTGAGTTTACATGGGTGAATGTACTGGGTGAATCTAGCAGCACTGTGACTTGTAGCTTTTATGTCTCAAGCTCATGTATGTGAAAGCGCAATTCTATGCAATTTCCATAACACATCCAATTGCATTTTTTTGTTGCTCGACCTTTTTTACCTGGTAAATACAAACATAATTTTCAGGCAAAATGGGGTGATAGCAGTGCTTGTATCTCACAGAGAATAAGATTGCAAAATTATATTGCTGCTGGCAACTACCAGATATGGATTTGTGTATTAACGTTGTGTATTGTAAAGTAATTTACATCTCATAATACACCACACAGAACTTTACAAGAAGGGAGTACCCCTTTCCCGGCAGTGTGTAAATAATAAATAAGTACACTGTGCTACTACAGCTGAATGAAACAATCCATATGAAAGAGATGAAGTGGCTTCTTGCTGGGATAACATTTCATTTCAGCAGACAAAATCTATACAATGCTTATTTAAATTCATATGAACTTTTGACTGCTGACTAATTCTCATTTCTCACATTCCTGCAAACTAGGAACTTCCAGCAATGTTTGATTAGACAGATGGACTCAAATCCATCACTAAACAGATGGCATAAAATTGTTTATAGGAGCAGCTACTGAAATAGCCCACAGACACAAAAAGGCCATCTGGGTACACGTGGGGTTTCCAGCATCGAACCATCTTTCATTTTCATTTACTATCAGAGAATCTAATGTGGAGGTCCCCAGCGGTGTTTTACCAGTGAAGGAAGTCCTTGAATATTGCATGCAAAGAAGTGAATATGATGATAGATAAATATTAATTAAAATGTGTGTTATTTTCACATTTCTGGCCATGATTCCTGTCAGTCATAATGAGCAATGGGAACACACAAACATTATTGCAATAAAGTCCAGATGGGCATGGAGCACTGTAAGCAGTGGTGGATGGTAGGTTTAACTATTGTACACAAGCAAAGTTTTTGCACCAACTTTTCAGTTGTGTTCTCAGATGTTCTTTATTGCATATCACTGTTCACTGTATCACTGGTTGTTATTTTTTCCTAATGGTTATTAACTTGAGGTTTGTTTCAACTGGTGTGATTGCATGCCTCTCATCATCGTTCCACCAATTTCAATCATGACACCACTGCGCTAGAGTTCAGTAATCAAATTAGTGAATGCTGCATTATTAATATCACTAAATGAAATAAAAACTCAAGTGAGATGTTACCATCAAGCTTAAGGCAAAACCAAAAAATCTCACAGCAACGTCTGCCATCACACTTCTTCCAGACACACATGAAGAAGTATTCTATAATATTTATCGTCAAACTAATTTTCATATTAGACAAAAGTTAGCCAAGCAAATATAAAATGCAGTTTTTAATAGATTTTTTTGCATTAAAGGAAAAAAGGAACACAGTTGATCCAAATCTACCTGGACCTATGCAAAAAACTAATTGACCCCAGTGTCACTGACAATGATTCAAAACACACCAACAGACAAAAGGAGAAA
>NW_005187415.1:5194980-5212375 GCF_000239375.1 Pundamilia nyererei
TGAAAGTGTTACAAATGTGCAAAAAAAAGAAAAGAAAAAAAATCAGGAAGAGGGCAAATACATTTCTCTATCAGTATTCTCAATAACACTGTCTACACCTGCCTTGCAGGTTGCAGTATTGATTGCACAAGTTGATAATTTAAGGCCTGGAGGTGTATCGACACATCACAGGCCATTGTATTATTGGATGCAGCATAGTAATGCTCATGAGAACCCAGATTCTCTAGACTGAAAAAGCTTACTCAACAGCTCACAAACTAAACTGCTTTGAGCCAGTGCGACCATCATCACAGCAGCCAGTGAATGTTGGAGACAGTGATTTTAATTGCAGATTCCTTTGAAATACAGGTCACACTAACCTGTTTTGTTTTGGTCAGCTGTGTGTTTGCATAGAGAGAATATTCAGCGTGATGGAGCCCCCCCCCCGAGTTTCCTTTGATGTCCCTTCCAAGTGAGACGATGAGTGACTGTTCATAAAAGTCCGGCTCATTTGACAGTTTGTGTTGTAGGAGATGGACAGAGAAAGAGCAGTATAGCATCAGGGCCAGCATATGGCTATCTGATCTTTCACCGTGGACCAATCTGCTGAAACTGTGGGAGCTTGGATGTGTTCACTGCATGATCCATTTCAAACACCTCAGACATCACTGAGTCATTGAGCTAAGACACACACCACCAATAGTAGTCATGGTATTTCAAGGGAAGACTTCTCACTACATGCAGTTACTCTGCAGTGTCAAGCAGCAATAAAAATAAAACTAAGCAAACAGCTTGTGAAACACATATTTGTTTTAGTACCGAGTGCTATATTAAGTACATCCAACCAATCCAGAGTTTTAGCGGATGTTTTGCCTTATACCATAGCTACTATAGCTACAGGATAGTCAACAGAATAGTCAGATACAGTGCATTGATCCTCTTATTTAAGTGAAAAAAGAGTTTAGAGAGACATTTCAACAAATGTCAAACTGTCCCTTCAAGAAATGATACAGAACTCACTGGCAGGGAATCAGTAAAGCATATTCCCTGCAGTACTCGTCTCATTTTTGTACAGATCGTGGCAGCCCCAATCTGGACAGAGACAAACTTGATCTTACATAAATCCCTTGCGTTTCAGCTCTGTACAGAGCCAACACAGGCATGCCAGCCACTGACAATGCTTAATTAAATATTTGCAGCAAATGGTCCCCTATCACCGCTGGTTGTGAAGTGCCCAGGTGTTCATTACTGACAAATTCAAATAATGACCTGTTTCATGAAAGAAAGGGAGAAAAAAGGCTGTTTAGACACACTTTGTTTTTTGTTATCATTTAAGTTGGATTAATCTGAGCTTTATGAAGAGATGGTGATCATGTGAAGGAGGTCCAGATGGGTTAATGTTATGCGTGGTACCCTTGTGTTTTCTCCCTTTGTCTTCTCTCCTTTTTTCCTTGCCTCCTTCTGTACTGTCTTACTTATCACCTTAATTTTTCCTAGGTGTGAGTAATAGATGAGTTTTTCTGCCCCTATTTAAAGAAAGCAGGGTAAAGACCTTTCTCTCTAGCTTTCTTATTCAGCATCCTACTGCCTTTCTTTGTCTACCTTTGTTTTGCAGCCACAGGAATTGGGCAACTCACAGTCGTGGACTTGACCATGAACTCCTCTGTATGCCAATGTATGCTAGAGTAGTCTACGCAAAAAGAGAGTAATCCCAAGCACAAAGAAAAATCTAAGACAGTGGCAGAATCCAGACCTGATCGAAAGGTTGTGTAATAAATACTGACACTTCATGTCGCTTCATGTTGTATATCTCAGGTTGCATGTAGCTAATTTTAGGAATTAGATAGTTATCTGTGAAAACCTCAGATTTAAAAGGCGTTTGTGTACTTTTATTGTACCATGACTATTAGTCCTGTGCTGCTTTGTAGCATTTCAATCGAGAGCACACGGTGATGTCTTACAGTTTATCTGGTAATTTGCAGTAATTTTGTTATGTGTCACTCTTTGTCCTTGGACCACTGATGGAAATATTTTGGGAGCATATGTAGACAACACTAGCATGTCATTGTGCCAGAGTGATTTTTGGTTGGCCGCAGTGTTTAGGGAAATTTTCCAAGTTGTGTAGTTTGTTTGATCTAGGACTGATTTATTAGTACTTGATGTACCACCCTTGAGATCAACTGATGCAATGCAAAAGAGCTCAATTTGGATGATTTTGTTTCTGGCTCAACTTTTGAAAAGTTGGTAGGGTATACCAGAGAAGATCTTAGTCATTGCTGAAAATGTACATGTTCCTCTTGGTAAACATGACAAAACGGCGAGCCAAGGGATTCAGCTGTTCTCTGCTGGTGCCTTTGTGTCTGGTGCCTTAACAGTCACATGAACTTTATTGCTCTGTGTTAGGCTGTACATCACTCTCACAAGGCGATCCATACCACGCCTTAAAGTGTTTAGTCCAAAAAAATTTGGAGATCAGTGTGATTGCTGAGTGCCATACTGAGCTTTCTGCTTGAAGAGGCAGGAAAGTTAAGGCTCTTCCTCAGTGACTGCTATAAAGTTCAGTGTGTTATACTTAAACATTACTTATTAATGTATGTATATGTAATAAGTTAAATATACATTTAACTCACGTGACAGAAAATTATGCAAACACTTCCTCAATTAGGCCACAGTTGTGCTTGAGCATGATACAAGACAACCGTGCCGCGAATACACCCTTGTTTATCCATTCATGAACAAGGATCTGTCTCCAAGAAGCGGTTGGACTAAAAACACAAAGAGACACATCTATCAGAACACGATAATGTTTTCATTATCCTCGGTGAGTCCACTTTGTGCAAATAATTCATCATTATTTCTTTAAATCAGTTCTGAAGGGCAAGCAGGAGGGTTAATATGATTCTTCATTAGCTGTTATCAGGAACACGAGCTGAGACGAAACACGTTTTGATCGCATATAGATAGTCGACAAAAGTGATACAGAGAAAGCTGCAATAAAACCCCTAGAGATCCCATCATATCTAGAAGAAGTGCACTTACACAACCCTGAATTTTAAGCATACTGTATACACTCTCAGGCATGTGTAGATTCTTACCACACACACTGCATGGTAATAAGTCACTGCAATGAAGCAATTACAGAGAGTGAATCCTCAGAGACTGAGCACTGTAGCCTTCTTGTATGAAGACTAAATTCTCTCTGCTGGGATGTTCCACATGTTACACATTGCAATATCATTATGATTTTGTAATGTAACACAATGCAACTACCTTTAAAATACCAATTTTTGAAACCTGCATAACAGTCGAGGCGTTCAGATTACCTTCACATCAATTACGGTGTAGGAAACTGCATTTCAACACATTTTGTCTAACCTTTGCAGCGTAGTAGTGTTCACTCCCACAAAGGCAGTGCTTATGTGGGTAAAATGGAATGGGGGCATACCTCTGTAATAGTTACTTGTGTGTTTACAAGTCCATGGCCCATTTGTTCCACGAGGACAGGAAGACATGATATTGTGAATGCATCATGTTTAACCAGGCATGAGGAAAATGAACTGGGAGGGAAATCCCCTTTAGGCTAACTCCCATTCACTCCCATTCACAGCTTGATACAGTCATCAAGGTGAATAGAAAAAATCATTGTGCTAACTGTGTGTATGTAGGTTAACTGTAACTATTCTTGTCATATGTGCTTATCACATTAACATCTTAACAGTGATAAACAGTAGCAGTATAATACTTCATAAAATAGTATTATTTTCAATAATGAATACCTTAACTTTTAGTATTTTAACTACATGCCTAGATGAAATTTTGAATGCAGGGTTTACTCCTACTGCACCTTCAGTAGTTGAGAACTTCTTCCACGGCTGAACAGTATACGTGCAGACTGTACCTACAGCCTACCTTGGAGACTTTTTTGCATTTCTAAAACTCATCCATCAGTGAATATGTGCTGCTTCACTGGGACCTCTTTCTCTTCCTTCTCCTTATTTTCCCCTTTTCTTGTTGTCTTGCAAGCCCTTTCTCCTGATTAACTCTTTTATGTTTGCACAAATTATCACTGTTGTGGATAGCCTTCCCGCATAATATTACAGTGTCCGACCTTTTCATTAACAAGCAAATTATGCTGCATTTCAACTAAGGTGCTTTGAGGGCAGAAAGGCCGGGTTCCAATAATATTGTTGTGGTCATCAGTTAGCACAACAATATTAGTTAGTTTTTAGATTTAACTAGTTATAATGCTGATAGTAAGAAAACTGTCCATGTCTAATGCTAATTAGTGACTACTACAGGTACTCAGAGAAATAAAATGTAGAAATATTGTATACCTTACCTTAGCTTTAGCAACATCAGTTAACCATTATGTGTTTTCTTGCTTTTGACTCACTTCTCACTTTCTTTTACTCCACTTTTTTTCTTTGTCGATCTCTATCTGTCCTTGCAAACAACATACTTGGGATATATTTCCTTTATCTAGATTCACTTACCCAAAGAAATACAATAAGCAGTCACATGAAATTGGTTATCAGCTCACTAACTTAACCCAGGGTTCCCTCTGCATGCTCACATCGAAACAGGTAGCGTTGGTGTTATCTGACCAGTATCAAACATGGTGAAGTGTCCTGGCAGCAAAATGCCTGAAGCTATATTATGGAGAAACTATCAAGTGGTTAAACACAGGATGGAGACAAAACACAAGTTCAGTGATTGTGTGTGTCTGTGTGTGAGACAGGGAGAGAGAGAGCTGTATGAGGGCATGTGCACGTCCACGTTAATACAATTTAACCTATTTCAAGCTGGTAAAAAAGCTGACTGTGTAAGTTAACAGACATCAATATTACTGCTCGGTCATTTCAACACGAGAGAGTGTGATGGATTATAATTGAGTACTTTGTAAAAGCTTCAGGTTTTATTCCTTCACAGGCAGCCGCTGCGGTGTTTAACAATCTCAGAGTAAGTAAAGAATAAATATAAAAAACATAATTCAAACATCAGCTTAGACTATCTGCAAATTTTATAGTATGTCAAAAAGTACAAATAGTCATCCAGTTTAAGGATCATATTAATCATATTAATTCATATACTAATTTCGAAAATTGCAGCCAACAGAGAAAAACAAACTCATGGAATAAAGTTACACCAGTGAATCTTTATTTCTTACTGATGCTGATCAGGGAAACAGAGACATTAGACACTATTAAAAAACCTTCGACCCACCTGCTAGCTGCCCAGAGTGGTCTGAGCAATTATCCAAGAATAGTGATGCTACTTTCTGGTAAACGGATTGGTCAGTGCATGTTGATTTTATTTTGATTTTGAATCTGGAATATAAACTTGCTCCAAAGCAGGGTAGGGTCCCAGCGTAAGTTACCATGGTGATATACCCCAGTCAGAAGTAAACCATCTTCATAGTACAGAAAACCCAGGGTTAACCCTGAAGTAACCTGAATAACAGAAAATCCTGCTTTGTAACACATGACTCTCAAAATCTCTTGAAACTGTCCTGAAGTTTTATGCAAAGCTTTACCTGTTTACCTTTGGAAATTCAACACAGATTTAGCACTTCAGGTGAATATACTGGGAAAGCCCATCCTTTTCACAGACTGAACTACCAATAATAATAATAAAAAAAAAATCTTTGTCATGTGTCATGCATGCTCAATGTCATACTTTATTAAAAGTGCTTTGAAATTACACAAAGTGTGAGTCAGAGTGATAAATGGCCATTTAAATGAGGTTGGACGTGGGGGATTAACACAGTCTGTTCAGTTTCTCAACCTTGCCAAAAGAAAAACACCCAAGTCTTCACCAAGTACCATCCCTAACTCTAATCCAATCTTTACCACTGAAACAGGTGGCCCTTAGCTTCCATTGGGGCAACTTGAAGTCACCGTGAAGATTAATGAATTGATGTCAGTAATTAATGTTGGCATATCCAAATAAATGTGCATCAACACACCACATCTAACGGCTTAATAAAGCAGGATAAAGACATCTCTTGCTAAAGAAGTGGTGTATTCCTTCTCTTTAAACTTATACACTTCACCTATAAAAAAACATACCTCATAAAAATAAATTTCTCCCGTCACAAAATATTGATTTCTGCTCGTCAACCTTCCAGCTTCAAGCAAGATAGTTGCCTAACAAAAAAAAATCTTTATAGAATATATTAGCTGACAATACATTATACATTCAGCATTGCTGGGAGCTGAAGAAAGATGATGGTATTTTACGTTTGCCTCTGCCTCCTTATTCATTTTTTTTTCTAAGACAGGGAAAAAAGTGTTTCTATGTGAACCAAGGTCAGTGTAATTCCTAATAAATTCATTACTTAACATACAAGGGCAAAAAAGAGACAATTCAGATAGGTGCCCTTCAGAAAAGAGAGATCAGCTGAGGATGGGACATCCAAAAATGTGTATGTATTAGAGCAGGAGCTTTGTACACTTTTCTGTATATAGTACAGCAGTTAATTAGATAATCTCAGGAAGGAATATGAAGTAATAGGTGGCAAAAATTAATTAAGAAGCTCTTTGATTCTTATCAGGTCACTTTCCAGTGTACTAGTCAATGTTTGAAGTGATATACTTACAGTATTTGCTTTCTTGTCGGTAATTAGATCACATTGTTAAGTATGTAGCAAGTACTCAAATGGACTCAAATAGTTAACACATTCTTGGTACCATCAACTACTCTGTCTTAACCCCTGGGGGTAACAGCCAGTTGTTTTAGAGCTTCCAATCTAGCCAGCAGATATCGTGGTCAAGACATTGTTTGTTGAGTCTGGGTCATCATAAAAAACAAACAAAAGAAATTTAACAAAGAATATGATGCTAATTACACTAAAGCTTATGAACTCAGGTAAAAATTGATCTGGTGTTTGTGGAGGCTGTTTGAGTACAATGAACTCATTGTAATGCTCAAAAAGCCAATGTGAGATAATTTGAGTTTTGAGACATAGCATCCTAATGGAAACAGCAATCTGAAGATGGGTACACTGTGCTCATAAAGGAATGGACATGGTTAGCAACAATAGTTAGGTACGCTATTGAGTTGGTCGAATAACTCGTAAAAGGCCCAAAGTAGGCCAAAATATATCTCCTACACCATTACACCACCACTACCCTGAATGGGTGATGCAAGACATGTTGTTTATGCCAAATTCTGACACTTACCATCTAAAATCAAGACTCATCAAACCAGCCATCTTCTGGTGCTTAACTTTACTGAGCCCATGCAAATTGTAGCCTCAATGTCCTGTTCTTAGCTCACAGGAGCAATGACAGGTGTGGTTGTCTGCTGCTGTAACCCAAGAGCTTCAAGGTTCCCCATGTTGTGTGGTGAGAGATGGTCTTCTGGATAACTTGGTTATTTGAGTTACTGTGACCTTCTGGCATTTTCAGTCAGATATTCCAGAGACAGGATATTTTGTCTTTTTTTAAACCAGTCACTATAAACCTTAAAGATGGTTGTGTGGGGAAATGCCAGTAGATGAGCAGTTTCAGAAATACTCTAGCAGCCTAGCAGACTAGCCCCACTGCACTCTAAAAACTAAAACTGACATTTACTTAAATTTTTTGAGGCAACACTTTAAAATACTGAGTAGATTGGAAACCAGTCAAATCTGTTCAATATACTTGATCAATTGAATAACTACAGCTCAAACATATTAATTTGAAATGAATAATTGTAGTTGTTACACAAACATGAAAAAATTGAGTAAATAATACTGACATGCTTGGTCAATGTAACTGAAATAGAGATGGTCAGTTAATCCAAAATTTTGTTCCATTTACTTAATATTGTAAACTGAACGTAATCAAAATTGTACTTAATATGGCCTGTATTTGTATAGTGCTTTACTTAGTCCCTATGGACCCGGGCCCCAAAGCGCTTTACACTACATTCAGTCATCCTGAATGTGTGTGTGAATCATTCAGTCATTCACACACTGGTGGTATGCTACATTGCAGCCACAGCTGCCCTGGGCACCGGGCCCTCTGACCACCACCAGTAGGCAACCAAGACTGTTGATGCTGGGGCTCGAACCAGCAACTTTCCGATTACAAGACGAACTGCCAACTCTTGAGCCACGATCGCCCCCTAACATTCAAATTGTTAAGTCATCACTATTGCTATAAGCTGAAGTGCACCCTGATTGTTTTGCTTTCGATTTCGATCTGTACAGCCGTTTCATAATCATTTGGACACCAAGGTCACCACCGCTTTATCCTGAAGGTCTTATTGCCGAGCACCTTTTTATTCTGTTTTACAGCCACCCACATTCACAATATTTTATGTATTATAATTACAGGCCTTTCCAAGCAAGTCATTGTTGTTCAGAAAAAACAAGTGCTTGACAGAAAGAGTTCAGTAGGTCTACAAATTAATATGATCCAGCTTTTATCACATCTGGCTTTACACAGTAAATATAATATTATACAGTCCGAAAAGGTGGCGTAATATTATTGCCTTAGATCCACGCAAAACAGTTGCTGATGACTGACAGTATAAAACTGAAATGTTAATAGGCAACTTCTGCACCAATTAATATCACAGAAGTTTTCCTTAATAAGAGTTTCTTAAGATGGCTGAAACCAATTAATCTCCCTTTTCATCATTAAATCTTTTTTGTTACTTCAAAGGAATAATGCTAATTTGTAAACTGGAAATGTAATATTCTGCATGTCAGCAACAAAGAGATTTGGTGCAAGACTTTAATCATGTCTTTCTCCGTTTGTAATGCCACAGCAAACATTAATCAATTGCATGCTACTGTTTTCCACATTAAAACTATGAAGTGTCCCTTTAGGCGACTTCATTTCCAATACTTCTCGATTTTTTATTTATTTTTTTGTAAGATGCAAGATGAGTTGGGAAGGTCCCAATATTTGTCTTTCCCACCTTCTTTCTGTAATCACGTTTTTATTTGGATTTCTTGAAAATACCAGATAGTAGACCATTTAAATAGCTACCAAAATAAGAGAAATAGAAGACACGTTGTTATTTTTGTATCATTATCTAAAGGTTTTATTAAGCCACCAAATCATTGATGTATGGTTTATCTCTCGTATTGGGTGATCTATTCAAACTGCGCTATACATTACAAAGGTATAGTTAATGGCAAAAAAAGTTATATTAAAAAACAACAAAGTTAAGGAAAAGGGGTCCCAAGGTATTATATAAAGTAATTCTCATTATTCATGATCATAATTTATTAACTTACTGCTATGTCCAGGTCATCCGCATGAATGAAACTATAAAGACATAAAAATATAGACATTCCAAAAACGAGCTGCATGTGAGAGCAGCAATTAAACCTGCCAGTTCGCTTGTACCAAGTCTGTGTGATGTCCAACTGCACCTATGTAGGAACGAGTGGGAGTCTCTTGTCCTGCCTCCTGCACATTCTTTCCAGACAGTTCCCTGACCTAAACTAAATGGAATATTTCCAAAAGTGAAGCTTGTCTAGTGCAGACTATCTCCTGCTGTGTGCTCGAAAAGAAAAATTCCTGAACTGAGTCTCTTTACTTTGTGCTGAATTCATGTTTCTTTAAAACATACAAGCTTGTTTCACATCCCTTAGTCTCCCAACCAGTGGCACCATCAGCAAGGATAACAAAAACACTTATCCACATCAGAATTGCCATATTTAGACATTGCAATGAAAACTGTCAATAAAAAAACAGAAAGAAAAGAAAAGAAGGAGGCACAGGCTAGGCTCAAGACACACTTGATCTAAGATGAGTGTGCAATCTATATTTTAGATACCCATCTTCATACTGACATTGAACTGACTGAATCATTGTCCAAAGGTCTTTCAAATAAATGACTACTTTTTCTCCTCATAAATAATACTTTGTTTTTATGAAATATGAAAATCATTACATGACTTAAGTGGGAACAGAAAGACAGCACACTTGATAGTTTTCGATGGGAAGAGAGGGGCCATAAGCAATAAAGCGGCTAAGAATTTATCAAAAAAACAAAACAAAATCGTGTTAATTTTTGAATTTACAAGTATAATACAAAAGAAAGAAATGGAATCCTGTGAGAAAGGTAAATAAAAACACAATGAAAGGATTTGCAAATCTCATAAACCCATATTTTATTATTCACAATAGAACCCAGGAAGCATCAAATCTTTAAACTGAGACATTTTACTATTCAATTTAAAAAAAAAAGGCTTGAAAGTAAGTGCTACTAAAAAGAAATAGCTGGAGAAAGATTTTACAACCCATTAGGATAATTGGCAATGGGGTGACTGTCTAGCTGGCAGTAGAGCAGTTCATTTACTAATCAGAAGGTTGGAGGTTCGATCCAATGTGAATGTTAGACAGAAAACACTTAAACAGTTTATATAACATGCCTTGTTCACCCATTCACACTAATCTATACAAGCACTTTTTTCATTGCTTGAGTGCTCAAGTAGAGTACAAAAGCGCTTTATAAGAACCAGTCCATTAGGTGAGTAACATGATTGAGTATAGAAAAGGCTTCTACAAGAGCCAGAGTTTCTCAGCAGTAAAGATAGGTAGAGCTTTAACAATCTGCAGAAAACTGTGTCTATAAATTGCAGTATAATGTTCTTCAACGCAAAACTGAAGAGCTTGAATACCTCATTATCTACAGTACATGTCATCGTATACTTATAATTAAAGAGTCAGAGAATTTGGAGAAATCTCAGTATGTAAAGCTCAGTCATAGAAATCACTGTATGGGCTCAGGAACACTTCCAGTCTATGAATGCAGCCATCCAAAACTTCAGATTAAAACTCCATCATGTACAGAAGATCATGGGAATAAGCTAGAAAGGTCGACATCTTCTCTGGGATTGATCTCCGATCAGACGAATCAAAACCTGAAATGTTTTTTGGAAAATATGGATGTCACAGCCTCCAGACGAAAGAGAAATGGGACCATCAAGCGTTTTGTCAGTGCCTCTCTGATGGTGTGGGGAGTGCAGTTGTGCCTATGGAATTGACAGCTTGTATATCTGAAAAGGCATCTTCAATGCTGAAATGTATAAACAAGGTTTAGAGCAACATATGTTCATATACATGTCTTCAAGATAGGTCTTGGCTTCATAGTAGAAGAGTCCAAGTGAACTGGCCTACCTACTTTCCAGACCTCTCCTGTTTCAAAGGAGTTCTTTAGTATGCTTGCATTGTTTACATGCTATCATCATTAGCTTATAACATTTGGTGTATCATTAAAATGAAAAATGGCAAAGAAGACCAAGGACTGTTGAGCAGCTAGAGTCCTGTACCAGAAAAGAATGGGACAACATCTCTCTAATAGAGGATGCTACCCAGTGATAAACAGGGCATTGGGCTATCTTTTTTTTTTGAGACATGGTCCTGTCACCAAATTAAAAAATACAGTTTAGTTCATGTGCTTCATTTATCTGTTTATTTATTGATTTCTATTACTGTTATTTCAGTTATTTCAGTATATGTGTAGTATGATAATGTCTAAGTTGACAGTGAGGAAAAAAACAACAACAAAAAAGAAAATGGGAGAAAATGTAACAAAGGGATAGAGCACAAATACCAAAGCATGATGTATTGCTAACTGCTGCACTTGTAAGAAAAAAAAACAACAAAGAAAAAACATACAGCTCCTAGAACACAAAAATATGAAATGCATGTGTCTTTGTCACAAAATGTAACTGCTAATGAGAGTAGATGTTGGCCATCCGCAGCCCCCGGGAATACCAAAGACTTGAGGGCACACATCTCGGCGACAACTGTGTGGCTATCCCAGCAAGAGGAGGAGGGATGGGTTCAAGATGGGGCATCCACAGCCAAAGGGTGAGAGTCCCAGAGAACCAAAGTCAATGGATGGCCAACCCCACCAGAGGCTTGTCACCCTGGCACAAGCAGAAAACAGGGCCCCAGGCACCCAAGAACCACGCGGCATCCGTTAGAGCTCCATGACCATGTCCCACAGGGGCCAAGGCTCAGCAAGCCCCAGACCCACTCACTCATTCAGACATACCCACCCACTAACAGCACACGAAGACACACATGCACACACATACCCCCCTTCAAAGTGCAATCAAGCAGCTACACCTACCATGTAAATATTGTTGTTGTTGAGACTGGTACCAGTACCAGGAGTACCAGTATCTTATTGAGAAGGTCTAGCTTGGAAGGCTAATATAATACTATATATATTTCATATGATTTAAATTTTATAAAGTAATTTTTCTCAGATATTGTTGAAATCACTGAAGATATTTTAATTTTCTCGACAACATCATTTTGAGACAACATATAATTTTTACCTTTTCCAACTGAATGCATAAACACCCAAACTTCTCTTTGAGATAAACAATACTTATATTATATTAATTCCATATTTGGCAAGCATCTTGTTTTAACAGAAAAATGCTCCTTGATCAAGCACATAGAAAAAAGGAAATAACCTTTGAGTTGAATGTTACACCATCAAAATATATGAAACTGCTGTTCTACTTCAAGTTGCTTGGTAAAATCATTCAAAGTAAGGGCTTCCTCTTTGTCATACCTGGCCCTGTGTTTCCTTACCTAATGGCCCAGAGCACAAACAAAGCTTAGGAACTTAAAAAAGTGGATGTAGCTCTGAAGCACAAAGGCTTTTTCGTCTTGGTTCTGATATCCAGCTGACATCTTGGGTCCTGAGGGAGTTTTAGTTCCCTGCAATTTTTTTTCCCCAGTAACTGCTATAGACTTGGGAAATACGAAGAGAAGGAGAAGAAAGGGATTCACTGAAGGCCAGGGTTGCAAACTGGGAATTTGACTTGACAGCTGGCTTGACTTGGCTTATTAATCTTCTTCACACAAGTCCCGAAAAATGGCCTTGTAAATGGTCTATATAACTGATAATTTTAATAATGAAAACATTTCTGGCAACATTTTCCTTCCAACTATAGAAACGTTTATAATAAGTGTGTCTTTTTAGCTCTCATTCTACGATTGAATAAAAGTTGAACTCAGAAATAAAGTTTTTGCTCTCATGTGACATTTTCCTTTCCATGATAAAGCCAAACATTTTTCAAATACTGTGAACAAGTTATGGATAAGTATATAAAATAAGACTACAAGATCTCATAACCATAGCACACCTTGATTATACCTCATGTCACACAGATTTACTTGAAAAAACAACATGTACAGACTCACAAATCAAATCTGACAAACTACTTGAACAGTGTGATAATTATGTCCCAAAATAAGTACTAAAAAGCAGATATACATTCATAATCTTAAATGTTTCCAATGCTCGTGAGTCAGTAAGCCTCACAATGCGAGGTTCCATTAGTGCCAGAATTCACATGTGCACTCCCTATGAAAATATTCTTAGCATGTCTTTTCAGGTTTGAACTGCACATTAATTAACACAAAACAATTTTTAAAAAAAGTGTGTGCACGTAATGCTCAAATAATAAAAATATTTCTCTGTATCTTGTTGCCCTTTTTTTTCAATCACTGTTTGATGCCTTGATATGCTGCTTTTTTTGTGTTTTCGCAGCATGTCATTTTTGTTTAATGTTTCAGCAACAACATTCAGAAGTACAGCACGACACACTCACACCAGATCAGCACAACAAGTGCAGTCAAATGAAACACTAAGATAACATTTATGATAACACAGTCCAATGTTCACAGCGGTGAAAAGTGTTAATGTTCAGTAGCAAAAGTCCCAATGCAGTTTTCATAAACTTATGTTACAAATTACACATACAGTATGAGTCAACAGTGAACTACTGTAGATTACAGCCCTATAAACAGCTCTACTATAAACATTCTGTACTCTACTAACAAAATGTTAGTAGAGTAAAAAAATCTGCCAGGCCAAAAAAATGCCTCTAAAATGTATCAAAATGTTCAATCAGCCTGAAACAGTTGCCTGGCAAAGCACTGATTACTATAAGTGCAGCTAAAGAAATTATCCAAATTAATGATACAAAATGAAATGAGCTTAAGTGTATCAGTTGTCATAGAAGAATCATATTCTTAACTATATTTACATTTTGCACAATTACCTTTTACATCAGCAGAAAAGAGTAGTTTAATTATACAAAACAAATCAGCAGCCAATACACACTACCGCACTTCTAAAACAGTGTGAGAACATTACTACCCATACCAATTCCTGCTACCATCCCCTTTGAATAAACAAATAAATTTTCATATGACCAAAATATATACAAATATGAATTTGCATAACATGTTTAAATTGCATTTAAAGTGTAAAGTTTCCTGATTTCCTGCAACACTTCATTTTCAATGCAAAATAAATAAATTAATACATATTTAATATAACACAGAGACATATCCAAAAACGATATGTAGTTTAAAATAATCCATTTATAAGCAAAAAATATCCCACACCTGAATCACCTGTGTGGAAAAGTAACTATGATTATATTTCAAACACACAAGCATGACCTGTATTTGCAGATCAGCACTAGCTGTGGAGGAAATTTGGCCCACTCCTCTTTCCTCTTTGTGTTTAATAAAAATAACTGATCTTTTTTCTCTTAAGGCAGACAGCTCATTCGAATTGGATTGCTCTTTACAAAGGCGAGAGGTGATAAATGTACTAATCATCTCTGGGCTTTACACTCTTTAAAGTGATGATTAGGCACACTTAACATTGATGTGGGGAATACAGGTCATCCAAAGCCGTCATCCCTTATGGAAATCTGTATCAATTAAAGAAGAGAAGATGTCATTTTTCTCATTATTGTGTTTTCTGTTCTCACTGTAACACCCCACCCCCAACAGCCACCTACTTTCTATCTGCCTCTTAGGAATTCTTGCCTCCCTTGGCGAGAAAAAACAAAACAACATACTATTTCATCTGCCTTGGAGAACACAAACAAACTTACCATTCGAGCTCTGCTACAGTAATTCACGTCGTGGTGTATTAACTTTAGTGCGATTTCCCTGTGGTTGTATATTCCCATTGTCCTGGCTCTGGAAAGCGAACATAATTTTCAGATGGATGCATATCCTCTCGTGTATCCATTTGAAAATTATTTGAAGAGTCAAAGAGCCTGTTTCATTTGATCAAGAGTAATAACGAGCTTTTATTCACGAAAATATATATTAGCTGAGCAAATCACCATAAAAGAGAGTTAAAACACTTTTTTAAAAATACTAATTTCAATTAGTATTTATGAATTAACATATTCATTTAACTTATGCTGTCTCTTCTGTTTTGTATTGTATAAATCTGTATCTATGTTCTAAGATTAAAATCCCATTACTATTAAAAGGCACCAAGTCAAATAATTACCAAAGCATGATTTGTGCAGAAATGACTTGACAGCTAATGAATACTAATAACTAATAAATTATCAGAAAACCAGCAGCACTCACGCCATAAAAAATCAGTTGAGGCATTTCCAATGACCAGAAAGATCTGATCTGAGCTCTGAGAAGGCATTTTTGCACCTACAATGTTTCAAATGATGTTAAAGATCTAAAATGCTAAAATTTGTATCTATTTTGTTTTAGTTTTGTTAGTTTGTTTTTCCTTTGGACGAAAGGACACAAAAGCTACATATGAACCATTTTTAAAATGCAAGCCTCTTTTTGTTGATGCACCATCTGCTTCAAAAACATTTGGGTAGAGAAACTGCAAACACATGTTTTGAGCAACATTTAATCAGAAACATTTTAATGTTCAGTGAGCTTAATAGGGTGAAAACTTCTTTAGCAGATGCTATTTAAATGGGAGCACAGCACAGCCTTATTAGCTGTATTTTACTGACACAGGATCCTGTCAGTTGGGGGAAAAATGGCAGGAGGACAATGGTCTAATGTGAGAGGTATACCTCCCGGACCACTCAGCCCTAGAAAATGGCTGACAGAAACTCATTCAAAAAAAAATTATAGGCTGTTCTAATAGGAATTTCATATGGGCCCAGCATTAAAACTCTCATGAGTCAGGAATGAGAGGTAGGGAAATAAGTGGAATGTCAAAAAAGTGGTAGGAAAATAGAAAGTTTGTAAGACACAGGATCGCTCTGACACTTTGAATTTTTTATGCAATGCTACAGTAATGATAAAATAATGCTTTCTGCAAATAATTACAGTCAGGTCCATATATATTTTGACATGGACACAAGTTATGTTGTTTTACCAGTTTACTGAAACATATTCCATATTCCAATTACAGCTGCATAATGGACATGGACATAACGTGCAGACTCTCAGCTTTCATTTGATTGCATCCACATTTAAATTGGATGAAGGGTTAAGGGGTTTTAGCTCCTTACCATGTGCCACCCTCTCTTAAAGCAATTGGACAGTAGACTCAAAGGCTATTTCATGGGCAGGTCTGGGAAATTCCTTCATTATGTCATTTTCAGTTAGGCAGATAAAAGGCCTAGAGTTGATTTGAGGTGTGGTGCTTGCATTTGGAAGATTTTGCAGTTAACAGACAACATGCAGTGAAATGAGCTCTCCATTCAGGTGAAATAAGCCATCCTTAAACTGAGAAAAAAAAAACATCTGAGAAATTGCTACAATATACAAAATATACAATACAGGACTCTCAAACTCTACAGTTTGGTATAGGCTGAGAAAGAAAGAAAGCACTGGTGAACTTAACAATGCAAAAAGGCCTGGAGGTCCACAGAAGAAAATAGTGGTGGATGATCACAGAATCATTTCTATGGTGAAGAGAAACCCCGTCACAACAGCCAGCCAAGTGAAGAAGCCTCAAGAATAGAACGACTAGATTGAAAAATATCTTTTAAAAAAAGCCAGCAGAGTTCTGGAAAAAACATTCTTTGGATGGATAAAACCAAGATCAACCTCTACCAGAATGATGGCAAGAAAATTTATAGAGAAGGTGTGAAACAGCTCATGATTCAAACTGTACCACATCATCTGTAAAACTTGACCGAGGCAGTGTGATGGCTTGGGTGTGCATGGCTGCCGGTGGCACAGGGACACTCGTGTTTATTGATGATGTGACACGGGACAGACGCAGCCAAATGAATTCTGAGGTGTTCGGAGACATGCCGTCTGCTCAAATCTAGCTAAATGCAGTCAAACTGATTGGCAGCATTTCATAACACAGATGGACAATGACCCAAAACATACAGCCAAAGCAACCCAGGAATTTATTAAAGCAACAAAATGGAAACATGATATCAAGGAGAAACACTCAACAACAAAAAAAGAAGTTGCATAAGGACCTGAGCATACTGATAAAGTTTACTATGCCGACAATTTGTCACAAAGTAATTTAAAGTAAGGTAAGATAAGGCAAGGTGAACTCAAAGCAATTCTTTGCATCACTCACAAGTTACACAGCTGACCCATAATTTCAAAGCAGTAATACACCTTCCTGTCAGAGTCGATGTCATTTGTACTACCAAGGGCCTGTCAATTCCAATGGCTTTACA
>NW_005187415.1:5212882-5227980 GCF_000239375.1 Pundamilia nyererei
CGTGCGCTAATGAACATAAATTCAGTACTGCCTATTAATAAATGAACAGATGATGGTTATCAGGCTTCAGTCTCTCCCTGTGAGGGACTTTGCTTTTTTTCTTTTTCTTTTTTTTTTTTGCACTTTAATTAAAAATAATAACATAGTATTGCCATTGTGGGCATACAACCTATACATTATGGAATTCATTGGATTTAATTCAGAGCTTTCCATAAAGGCAGCACAGTCAGAACAGAAAGATCAAAGACAGATTCAGACTCTTCATAATTTGCATTGGTGCAACATATTTTTAAGAAGTTTAAATCCCTTTAACAAGTGCGCTGTTATACAGGAAAAGCAAGAGACCATCTGTTGCTCGGGAATGTTTAAAAACCGTCTGTGTTTGGAAAAAAGATAGGTGAGTTAAAAAGCAGGATTGAAGAAATGGTGAAATTTGAGAAAATTAAGGAGCTGCATTATGGAAACTGTAGCCTCCGGTGTTTTCGGAGTTTGGGTCTGTACTAGTGATTGCACCTATGCTGGTCATGTAATTCAGCTCCATCGATAATAGGGCTTGTATTTCCTTTGTATCGATTAAACCAACATATTGTAATCACTAGAGAAAATTAAAACTGGATAATTACAGACAAATAGCTAAATTAGTCAACAGGAGCTTGGATTCATGAAAATAAAAACACACATGCTCACAGCTGAGGAATTAAAGCACCAAATGGAAAGATGACCACCTGCTAACCAAACACCAGCTGTACCAACCAGTTGTCTGCAGGGACAGTTGTACAGTACTCTCACCTGCTTTCAATTAAAAGAGGCCACTTCATGTCAGAACTGCTTGGTCAGGTGTAGCAATCATTTAATGTTTATATTGTGGAGAGGGGAGCGTAAAGGTCTCTTCGTGGCTTTGATGAGTTTCATTCAAAATGAAAATAAGTATGCATGTCCCTTCATGCTAAAATGGTCGAGTTAATTCCTCGACAAAACTTCATCGTAAATTTTATACCAATCCAGTGTACTGTACCAACTCAGTCAAAAGGCTATTAGGTAAAGTTTTGACATTATTAGAGGAGACAGTTTATCCGTTTAAATTTTGTCTTATCTACTCTGATTAAAGCAGCTGGGCTGCACATTTAAAAACAACTGAAAATATTTGAATTGTAGATTAAAGAGACAATGGCTGACATCTTCTGTAATGTAAAAATGGCTGCGGGGATGTGAAGCAGCATTGGTATTCCTATCATGATTCAAATCTGATGAGAGCATAGCAAGAGGAGGACCTTAATGGATTCTTGAAGTCATGCAAGCAAACAAATCTACATGACTACTAAAGGTATGATCATGAGCTCCCAGATTTCCTTAAATGAAATGCACATATTTTGAAAGAGAAATGCACACCTCTTACACACACACACACACACACACACACAAAACATCAAACTAGTTGACAGAGCAAAGGGGTGTAATTTAGTGGGCGTACAAAACTGGTTTTGATTACAAGCCTAGAGAAGAATTGCTGACCCTCTTATCCAGCACTGAGAACGTGCAGGTCATCCACTCAGTTCCTCTGGCCCATTCCAGAATAATGAGAGCCTGTCTGAACCAGTGGACCTTTGCTCGCTAGACTGTTAACTTCGCACAACATGTAGCACAGCTGGCACAAAGGATTCAAATTGCAGTCTGAAGTAGACCTGGAGTATCTATCTATCTTAAAGATATTGTTTAACTCATTTACAAGAATCTAAAATAAAGAATTGAAAAAAATGTTTAATACCACTACATTAGCTGAATGTGTAAGTGAATACAGAGTGGTAAAAAGAAAACTCACACTCTTCCAGTTCTAGGGTTTTATGTATCAGGGCGTTATACCCTTACTGCAAAGGAAATAAGAGGATAAATACCAGCCAGCTGTTGTTAACC
The DNA here is from genome assembly GCF_000239375.1 of Pundamilia nyererei. Taxonomy (NCBI): domain Eukaryota; kingdom Metazoa; phylum Chordata; class Actinopteri; order Cichliformes; family Cichlidae; genus Pundamilia; species Pundamilia nyererei. The sequence continues at coordinate 5,214,794 of NW_005187415.1, forward strand.
AAATGCATTTGTTTAAAATTTTTATTAGCAAGTGTGATAACCTTTGTAAACTGACATTTTCAGGTCTGGAGCATCCAGGTGTGTGTTAACATACTGCCAAGGAGGAAGGACATCAGCAATGATCTTAAAGAAGGAATTGCTGCTTTGCATCAGTCTTGGGGAAGTTATAAGATCTTTTCCACATAATTTGAAGGCCATTCACAAGACAATTCACAAGTGGAACACATTCAAGACAGTTACAAATATTCCCAAGAATATTTTTCATGAAAATTTGGTAACACTTTATAACCCAACCCGCAAATAAGGCACAAGTACCTGGTACTTACATGCAATTTACAGGCAACAAGTCAGTTTTTCCAGGAAACAATGAAACAAGAACACTGTAAGTACCCTGTACTTTCTGGGGTGTAGGCCATATTATGGAGTGACAAAGGTGCAAATACCCTGTAATACGTGCAATTTACAAGAAAGTACAGGAGAGTAAGATGTAAGATGGGGAAATAGTGTTTGATTTCTGGAAATTTGCCATGAAATACCCCAGTACTTAAAATTAATTCAATTAATTTTATGTTATTATTTTTATTGCTTCCTGTACAAAACTTGTTACTCGAAATTACATGTAATTACAACTACAGCATAATTGTTTCATTGTTTACTGCAAAAACCTGACTAGTTGTCTGCAAAATGCATGTGAGTACTTGCACCTTCGTCACTCCATCACACGACTTGCACCCCAGAAGGTACTGGTTACTTATGGTGTACTTGTCTCATTGTTTCTTGCAAACACCTGACTTGTTGCCCTCAAAATGCATTTAATTGCAGGGTACTTGTACCTATTTGTGATTCATGTTATAAAGTTTTACCGAAAATTCAATCTCAGGTTAGACTGTGGAATAACCAGAAAGAGAGAGAAAAATATCAGACTCCACAGGCCCCAGTGAGCATGTTAAATGTTAAAGTTAATGAAATTACTATTAGAAAGACACTAAACAAGTGTGTCTTGTTTGGTAAGGTTGCCAGGTGAAATTTTCTTCTCCCTGAAAAAACACATGGGACCACAGTTTATTCATGCAAAGGTGCATCTTAACAAAGCACAAGAGTTCCTAAACAATGTTGTTTGAACAAACAAGATCAAAGTGTAGATGTCTGGCCATAATGCACAGCTCCATGTCTGGTGAAAAACGGCACATACCAAGTGTCAAGCACATTTGCAGAGGTGGAATGACTTGGGCTTGTTTTGCAACCACAGGGACTGGGCACCTTGCACTCACTGAGTCAACCATAAACTCCTCTAAATATAAGTATTCTTGAGTCAGATAGGAGGCTGTGTGACAGCTAACTAGATTGGGACAAAGTATATTATGCAACAGGACAATGATCCCACCCAGCACCAAATCAATAACAGAATCGCAGAAAGAAAAATCAAAGGTGTTGCAATGGCCAAGTCAAAGTCCAAACCTGAACATTATTGAAATGCTGTGTTGGGACCTTAAAGACCTTTTTCCATTAGTACCTGCATGGATCAACTCAGCACAGTTCACCACTGAGTTTTCTTTTAGGTCATAGTACCTGGTACCAGTTTTTTTAGTATCTGCTCGCCTGGGATTCCAAGCGATCTGGGAAGGTACTAAAATATGAGGTAATCAGACTGCATGCCACCGGTTGGCTGGTCAGAAGCATCAGTCGATGAGTCAGGAGAGCATTTCATTTATGAAACGGCCATTTTTGAAGCCCGGCAATGAGGGAAATGGCTACAAATAACAATGCTGTGGTCCCCGAGTCCCCAAGGTATATTCTTTCCTCAACATCAGCACTTTTTTGTACTGTTTGTGTCGCATATTAATTACGTCGCAGGATGATCAGAGGTCGATCCAAGTTGGTGCTAATGGAAAAGGGGCTTAAGAGAGCTATGCATAAACAAATACCTGAAAACCTTGTTGAACTCAAGCAATGCTTTAAAGAAGAACTTGACGATATTTCTGCTAAAAGTTGCTCTACAAGCATAGGGCGTATTTATACATTTTTCATATGTTGTTGTTCAATGGAGATTGTATTGACCTAATTTTGAGATTTGCTAAGGACTACCTTAGAAATGAAAGAAAGCGTATTCTCTTTGCTGTGACTATATATATAAATACAAAGACAAGGTAAATAATGGGTAATTTCTAATGACATTAGAGCCAGGTTGACCATAAAATGCAAAAGGTTTTCCCTCAAAGTAAATTGGCAGCCTCATTTTGATTTTTTTAGTTCTTCTGTGACCTCTCTGTATTTCTCTCCATATCGCTCCCTTTCTCAAACTCAGGCATCGAAGATGACAGATGAACGAAATGCCTGAGTTGTCAGAAGTCATTCTCTACACACATCTGTCAGGTAACCAGTCTTCAAAGGCAGAGGGACCAAGAAAGACAGAATTTAAGAGAATGGCAAATAAAATGGCCAAGAGTATAAAATTGAAGGAGACAGTAAGTTAATGGAAGAGACAGAACATGCAGGTGACAAAATAGATGGGAAAGAGAGAAGGAAGGAGAGTGAAAGCTACAAGTAATACAAGTAATATCAGGATTTATGGCTATGATGCTGCGATGTGATTGTGAAACCAGGTTTGTTGTTGAAATTAAAGCCTGTTAGACATGGACGTTTGAAACATTGGCTTCTTTCTGTCAATCCGACGGCATCCAAATGATGCACATTCAAACATTTGTGTCTGAATGTATGCCACAATCACTTTTCTGATGAGGCAGTAATTTTGGTCATACTTAGTAACAGTGTATACCTTGAAATGATTCAAAACATTGACTGCATTGACTCTACACAATGCAGAAAAATTACAACTGCCTTTTCTGCTTCCTAACTTCTTCAGAAAAAAAAACCATATTGTTCTTATTAACTTTTAAGCAGTAAGATGACAAAAAACAATAACAAACAAACAGAAAAACTGAAGAAAAAAACCACAGTGGTCCATCAACATCATAAAGTGCAAAAAGAAGTTTTCACTCACCAAACATTTTCATTTATGTGGAGGTTCCCCTCATTCACTTTTGCTCTATAGATATCTCATATCTAATATAAATATTATATATTTAAGTTTTATAAAATAGAGTATAATTTCTATCTTTTAGCATTTAGATTGACAAGACTTAAAAGTAATGGTCGTAATCCGTGTTCTGACAAAACATTACCAGGAGCTGAAGTAAGTTGTTGCTTCCAGCTGTTTCTGTGAGTCTTTCATCTGAGCTACATCCATACCTGCAGCATCAGACAGCAACGTTTCGTAAGCTTCTGTGGAGAAGAGGATTAATGTGCATTTAAATATGTGGCACAACAGCTGTAACTTTATTAATTACTTATAATAACTTATCCCTAACATGGCTACAGTTAATAAGCCACAGTTTTGCAACTGTTGCTAACTTAACGCTACGAAAGTATGCACTGATATATCCCTATGACCAACTGTAGATTGTGGCATGTTCAATCATCAATGTAACTGTCAAAATAGAATTTTTCTCTGTATACCACTACAGTGGACTTCAAAAATCAAACAGTCAAGATACCATTAAAGTGTATGCTTTCAACTTTATATTAAGGCCTTTAACAAAAGCATCCCCTCAACTCTTTAAGAATTACAGCCATTTCTGCATTTGACGGAGGCTGAAGAGCCAAAATAAAACCATCAAAGAGATAGCAAAACCTTCTCTGGGGTGGCCAAATCAACAATCTGGTGCATTCACAAAAATAAGGAATGCAGTGGCCAACTCAGCAATGCCAAAGGGCTTGAAGACCACAGAAGACAGCTAAATTGGTACCAGAATGACAGGAGGTATGGTATCATCTGAAGCTTACCACATCATCTGTCAAATGTGGTGGGAGCAATAATATGAAATGGACATATGGAACTGCCAGTGTTTATTGATGATGGGATTGCTGAAAAAAGTAGCAGGATGAATTATGAAGTGTACAGAACTGTTCAGCCAAAACTGAAAACTGATCAGACAGTGCTTCACAGTACAACTGGATAATGTCCCAAAGCATGCTGCAAAAGTAACCCAAGAATGGATATTTTGTATTGGCCAAGTGACCCACAAACAGGCAGCAAAGCTTGTTCATGATCACACAGAATTAACAAGCTTGCAGCTAGAGTTCACACTTATGGTAAAATCAAAACTCTTCCTAACAGGGTTAGAGGCCAAGTATTTAAAAATGTTTAGTGTGTAGATATACACCAGTTAGTGAGAAAAAGAGAGTTGCACAGCAGGGGCGATTCTAGGATCAGAGCTTTGGGGGTGCTGAGGACCCAGAGAGCTGCCCAGCCAGGCAAGATAAGCTTGTCACAATGAGACTTCTTCCCTGTCTCTGTCAGTCCCTGCATCCCTAAATGCCTCCAGTTGTCCCGAGTTCTCGCTGACTGTCTCCTTGGTGCATTTAAACCCCTGTTCCTCCCTGTCCCCATCATCTGTTGTCTTCATCTCCGTTATCAGTCATCATAATTTTACCATCTCTGTGCAAGTCTGCAAATTTCTTTATTAAATCACAAGATTCTTAAATTCATCAAGTCTCTCTGTGCCTGGGTCCTCGTCTCAAAACACGACATCACTGCTTTGTACATTTTAACACAATTTAATAAGCATATGCTTCAGCCAGTACCTTTTGGTTAGCCTTGTCTCGTGGTTTCTTGCTTTGTGGTAGATCTTTATTCTGTTTTCACTGAGATATTTGAATGCTAATCAATAAATCGATATTCAATTATAAAAACAAATTCTAATCCCCACATTTGTGAAAGAAAAGCAAAACACTTTTTTGAAAAGTTTGTAACAAAACCATCAAATCTGATAAAGGTTATTTAAATGCTGCAAAAGAAGAATGGATTGGAATAAAAAATACATATCCTAACCTTAATTACTGGGGCAGAATAATAAATGATGCTCACAGTGAGTAAACTGAGTGCATTTTTTTGGACAGAGATTCACTTTTAAAGTGTGGGTATAATATAATACAGATATATAAAAAATACACTCCAAAAATAGAAGAGTCCTTGAAATGTACAAATGTACAAAATATTAATTAAAAAAATAATAAAAATGGAGGCAACTGTGCCTATGGTACAATGTATGAAAAGATCTTTGCTGCAGATACTAATATGGCTCTGCAGATTTTTTATTTTTATTTTAACCTATGTCGCCTCACCTTGAGGCTGGCAAATCACTGTTTGGTGATCAACTCTCTCAAGCAGTTTAACAGTTTCTGTTGTGCCTGTCACTATTCCCTGTCTGTTTTCTTACCTGATTCTTCCTGACCTTGTACTTTCCCCTTTTTCCTCTCTCCCTCTTTGAACTGACAATCATACGCAAATAGATTGTATTAGAATTTAAAATTAAATTAATATGAAAAAATACTATTGAAATCACTAATAAAAAAGTCCTCAGTGTACTTTCAACCAAAAGTACACTGAAGTACCACATAAAATATATAAATACTGAAACATTGATCCAACATTATCCTTTATTGACGGATCATTTGATCTTACACTTTTAACTGAATGTGGCTCCTTTTTTTGAAAAAACGTCCTTATATCCATTATGAACCTGGCTGTCTCTCTCTACACAAACAACCCCCCCCCCCCCCCCCCCACACACACACACACACACACACACAACAGCAGTTATAAGGTTAATGGGAATCCAGTCAGTTAGCTACTAAGTACCTTGGGTTTAATATCGGCACATATGACAAAATAAGCAGCTTCTCTCATTCCTTTTCAAACAGGACAGTGGTAACAACAGCAGGCTACAGACAATTTTAAGTTTTAGATTGTATAAATTTCAATGGGAGCAACAGGACGGTCAAATGTCGCTGAATTTACTACAGAGCAGCACGGATTGCAGGTAACAAACATCGTCGGAAAACACATTTCCCACACTGCAGGTTACCTGGGTGTAATGTTTTTCAGCTAAAAGAAACATGCCCTGACTCTTACCTAACTATATAAAGAGTCACAGAAGGTTAAATGCAGCTAATATGTCCTGTTTTAAGCCAGGCACTCCACCTCCGCTCCGCTGCGTCTCAGCCACCATCGCTCTGGCACAAAGGGCACCAGAGCCAGAGTAGGGGAGAGGCGAGCTGGAACAAACCATTTTGGGAGTGGGGGTATCTATTCTTTTGTTGTTAAAATATTACATCTCAACCAACTATTGTATGCTTTCGATATTGTTTTTGTAGTGTATCACACAAAAAAAATATGACAATATCCTGTACCAAATATTGTACAGGATATTGTCAAAAAAGTAAGAAATCTTTGGGGGTGCTTTGATTAATTGGGGGGTGCTGATGCAACAGGGGCTAAAAACGCCCCTGTTGCACAGTTGTTCACTGTTAAATAACATTTGATGTAAAATGAACAGGCAGTAATAAAAATTCTAGATATTACCTATATAGTTATTTTATTTCTAGAAGTTTCCAAATATATCAGTATCTCTGATATTCCACAGAGCCCAATCAATGTTCTTAGTGAAGGTAATATTTCGTATTCTTCAGGTTTGTTCTAGACACAAAACCATACACAACCAACAGTCAGTTCTCATCTGTAACTGTGCTTTGGACACTAGAATGAGCTTTTTACACGATTCAGGAGTGAAACACAGAAAGACAGCTTGACACACCTTCAGCATACAATTGATAGCGACAGTTTACTGACACCCTTTGGTTTTTACGTTATGGGCAATTGCCTTACAAAAGCTGTCCACTACTAACAAAGTTGTCTTCCTGAGTAATATGCAAATGAACTGAAAAATAGAAGCTGCACTCTAGTGGGAAATAAAGCATGGACGAAGATTATATAGCTAGCGAGTATAATGTAGTCTTACGCTAGCACCTGATTAGCACAGCTCCTTTATCGTCTGTCACATTACTTCATTCTCTGTTCTTGTTGTTCCTTGGGATATGGTGCAGCCAAGAAGTACAGATTAAAATCATTTTTCAGAACAACTGGGAATTGGGCATGTAATAAAATGCTGGAGTGTGTCTGTGCAAATAGTGAAAAAAAATATCACTTTTTTCTGCTTTGTGGACACTAAAGCTGCTCAGACTGACATCGTTTAAATCAGTTACATCAGGTGATGTCTTCTGGGAAAGTAAAGCTTAGTGATCTAAACAGAGCTGAAGCAGTTAGCTGACATGCAGCACATAAGCTAGACAAAGAAAAATTGTTTTTATTGCACAATTCAACAGGAAGGAATTACAAAATGCTTTGCATAACACAAACCAGACAATGAAATGCACTCGAGTGAAGGAATATGACATTTTGGGGAACAGTTTAATGACTTTCATGAGTGAGATGAATCAGAATCAGAATCAGAACCAGAAAGGGTTTTTATTGCCAAATGTTGAGCGGGTTTACAACATTAGGAAATTGCTGCGGTGCTTCAGTGCAAACATACTATTATAAATACTGTTATAAATTAAGCTTAAATAGACATGAAAATAAAAATGAGAATAAGAATTAAAAGTGCTAAGTAGATAGATAGATATATACATGATATATACATGAGTGCAGGTGGTGATCAGTGCCAAACATGGAATGATGCAGTGAACACAGCGTAGGGTCATGTGTTAGTGGTGGGAACAGTCATACAGTTATTGTTCATGTGTCCAACAGCAGAGGGGAAGAAACTGTTCTTATGGCGAGAGGTTCTGGTGCAAATGGACCGGAGCCTCCTCCCGAAGGGAACAAGGCAAAAAAAATGGGGCCAAGGGGAAAAAGGTCAGCTGAGATCCGAGCTGCACGCCCCAGTGTCCTGGAGGTGTACAGATCCTGCAGAGATGGGAGTCTGCAGCCAATCACCTTCTCAGCAGAGCGCACAACACGCTGCGGTCTCTGTTTGTCCCTGATAGTGGCTCCAGCGTACCACACGGTGATGGAGGAGGTGAGGATGGACTTGATGATTGCAGTGTAGAACTGCATCATCGTCCGTGTTGGCAGGTTGAATTTCTTCAGCTGCCTCAGGAAGTACATCCTCTGCTGGACTTTCTTAATGACGGAGGTGATGGTGGGCTCCCACTTCAGGTCCTGGGTGATGGTGGTACCCAGGAAGCGGAATGAGTCCACAGAGGTGATGGGGGTGTCAGTCAGGATGATGGGGGGGAGTGGGGCTGTGTGCTGTGTCCACAATAATCTCCACTGTCTTCTGGGCATTCAGCACCAGGTTGTTGTGGCTGCACCAGGACACCAGACGTTCAATCTCCCTCCTGTAGGCAGACTCATCCCCGTCCGAGATGAGTCCAATAACAGTGGTGTCATCTGCAAACTTGATTAGCTTGACAGACTGGTGGGTGGAGGTGCAGCAGTTAGTATACAGGGAGAAGAGCAGGGGAGAAAGAACACAGCCCTGAGGGGAGCCGGTGCTGATGGTCCGGGAGTCCGAGACATTCTTTCCCAGCCTCACATGCTGTTTCCTGTCCGTCAGGAAGTCAGTGATCCACCGGCAGATGGGATCAGGCACATTCATCTGGGAAAGCTTGCCTCGGAGATGGTCTGGAAGGATGGTATTGAAGGCAGAGCTGAAGTCCACAAACAGGATCCTCTGACTGAAAAGAAATTTTATTTAGATCCAATATTTATGTCTAGTGCTGCTAGAGGTTACCAAAATGTTATTCAAGTGATGATACAAAATGTACATACTTAACATGGTTTTTTAAGATTAAAATTCAATCATCACTCACCGTAGGAAAATGTAATATTTTTGTGAATGTTAGGAGCATACTGTGGCTGACAGAGATGGTCAAACAATCGGACACTAGGCAAGGCAAGGCAAATTTATTTGTATAGCACAATTCAACAACAAGGTGATTCAAAGTGCTTTACAGAGACATTAGAAACAAAAACAAATAAAAAGCATGATTTAAAATTGATTAAAACAAGCAAACAAACAAACTAACTAAACACACACATTTCACACCTGTTCGCGCGATCTGAACCCTTATCGTAAGGGGAGCTACCAGTCCTTCTGTGGACGAGCTACTTTCTATTTTAAATTCCCTGAATTTAAAATAGCTTCATCCCTAAGATGAAGCTAGTGAAAAGGCTAATTTCATGAACATCTTAAAGTCAGCCTAGCATTTAGTGCTAAACTGCCAAGCCACAGTTCGTCCATGCAGGTACTCATGATTGTATTGACAATGCACTTTGGCTGTACTTCACAAAAAGTACTCTGAGACTCTAGACTAAACAGAATGCAACTAGTAGAAGCCTGTTAGCCTGGCTTAGCGCAGGTTAAGGGCTTAGAAGAGCAGGAGAAAGCAAATTTGTCCAAAGTGAAAAAATGTTTTTGAACATTTCAAACAAGTTATATCTTTAATTAGTGGCTAATAATTAGCTTTAAAGGTGCTGGTAATTGGATTTTGTTACCTTTATACTGTGTTAGACTGGCATTTCACCCTTGTCTTTGTATTACAACACACCAATCATCTGCTGGCTGAGAGAAAGCAGTTCTCTGCTGATCTGAGTAAGAACTACAAAGGTTATGTCCTTGAGCATGGATTTAAAAGATGATGAAATTATAAAGGGAAAAATTACAAAGTAGTTGCCTTTTGCGAGATGGGAGTATGAATAAAAACATGTCAGTTTGTGTCATCTAACTTAACCAATACTCAGAAAAAAAAACAAAAACAAAAAAAAAAATCACTAAATAAATTCACTAAACTGAATCTGTTGCACTGCGTCTGACAGTTCCTTTGAACATTTGGGCTTCCAGTTCTATAGAAGTGTAAAAGACTGGAATACTCGCTGCCAGTGTGGCTAGTACAGAGTTTATTCCTAAGCATAGTGTCAGTTAAAAGTCTATATCGGTCATTAAAACCAAAAGGGATTTTCATCTTTGAAGCATGAACATGCTCAGCAAGCTTCATGGTGATCTTCCACTTAGAATATATTAATCTGGACCAAAGTGTTGAACAGACTGACAAACTGACTGACTGACCAGCAGCCTGCCATTCATGAGGTAAAGTAACAGTGAGAGAAAAAAAGTTTTCAACATTAGCAGAATTATTGGCATGTCAGTTTCTCAATACAAACACTAACATTTCAAAAATATCAAAAGTGACCTCCTTGTATGATACCAGGCTGAGGGATGAATGAGTTTATCATACTTCTGCTCCCCTGCACACATCGATAGAAGTTAGCAGGTTGTATTAGTGGTAAAGAGAATAGCTCCTGCATTGCAGTGGCAGCATGGTTTGCTCTACACCTCCGTGGCCTTGTGCTGCAAGGCGAGCTCCATTGAGACCACACGAGAATACTGTAATGAATTTAAAAAGCTGCCAAAAACTTCTCTGTCTTTTGGCCTTAGGACTCAATTTCCCCTGGCAGCATATTGAGTTGGAATCAGATAACTACCAGAAAGTGTGGAAAATCTAATGCATATCAAGTGAAGAGACATGCTGACACTCCCCAGTGACAGAAACACTGTATTCTGTACTTGCAAAGTACAAACCCAGCATAAAGCTGAAAAGAATGGAGTGGAAAGGGAGATGGGGTGAGGGGAAAAAAAGAAGGGCATGTTTATTTATTTTATTTTATTTTTCTCTCCTGAGAAGACAGGTACTAAAATGGCCCTTGAGTCTATGTGTGACATGTGCAGCAATTTATTTTTAGGAGTCAGGCTCACGTGAGGAAGGCTCATGTGTGTTATACTATGTGACAGGAAGAGAATGTTTGACTAACACATAGTCCTAGTGAGGCAGTATAGTGGTGCTCTGTTCCCTCACAGCAACAGGGTTCCTAGTTTCAGTCTTCTGGTCAGTTTGCATGTTCTCCTTCTGCCTCCATGGGTTTTACCCGCATCCCAAAGACACACATGTCAAGTTACAGTAATACTAAGTAGTTCATATTTGAGGATATAAAAGTGTTTTGTCGTGAAGCTTCTGGGACATTTAGAGGTATCTCGTGGTGTTTGCAGACAGTTTCTTTTACATTGATTCATGCATAATGGACATATCTTTGTGTCTGTGAGAGGTTAGGTCTGTCCCGCTCTAACTGTAAAGGGCATGAGGGCTTTCTTGCAGGCAATGTGATCCTTTTATTCACTCTTTCTGCAGCCTCTGCTTCAATGATATTAAACACTGGGTAACCAGGGGAAACTCAAATGGATTTTTAAAAAAAGTAAACAAGTACAAAAGGAGCAACTAACTCTATAATTAAAATAAAAGTTTAATTTTGTTTTAAAAAGTGTATGTTGTTTTATAGACTTTACAAACTTAGCCTATTTATCAAAAAATGCTTTGAATTATTTGACAAATACAAAAAAATAATAAAAAGAAGAAAAAACACATTTGATAGTTACAAACTCTTAATGGCACAAAACATGTTTTGCCGTTGTCAAGGTAATGCACAAGCAAGCCCCAAAGTGCTGTCCCATTTCTATTTATACACCTCTAGAAGTCAGACAAAAAACCTCCCCTGCTGTGCACACAGGTGACGTCATTCAAGTCTTTGAGGGTTTCGTGCTTGGACCTTAGGCCCTCGACAACTGCTTACCTCTGTGCGTGACGGTTCTCTCACTAAACTAGTGGAGCTTACACACACATGCACCCCAAGAGTACTCCTGCTCGTCTACTGCCAACCCAAATAGAGCAAGAGAGAGAGTGTAAGACACAGCTGGTAATATGGTTAAAAAATGACATTTTTTGCTGCATTTTCTTAACTGACAATTCAGAAATCTCACTGAAACCATAGTGAAAAAATCTATTAGGTTTATTATTGTGACTATAGACATCTTTTCACTGTGTATTTTTTGTGGAGAACTTAAACATAGGTGACAGGCCACATCTCTAAATAAAGCTCCACAGACATATGAGCGTGCTCATTATTTTTAATCACGCAGGCATAATTTAATAGTACTAGATTGACAGTTGCCCAAATTTATAATGTGCAGAGGGTCTTGCAATGTGACAACGCTGCTTTATAGTGTTTGCAATAAAAAAAAAAGCTAAGTGCCAAAAACAACCGTGCTCTACCTGAACAGGCTCGCGCACAAGCAGAGCAAGCTCTATAAATAGCCACCCCCGTAGGGTAATATTTGCATGTAGTGCCTCTACATCCTTTTGTTGATAATTGTGTATTTGAAATTGAAAGCTTGTGCATATGTTCTAGCTTCTGCGATGACTAAGATTTATACAAATGAATCAGACATGGTTGAATCTAAACTGACTAAAAGAGTATGCATGCATATTTATGTCTCTGTGCTTACATACATGCATCGGATCCAAGATTGGCTCCCATGGCACACAGTTTCATCTAACCTACTCACATAATTACGATTTAAAACTCTCAGTGTGGCAGATACATTGTGCTTAGGTAGCATCAGTTCTCATCTCATCTCATCTCATCTCATCAATATCAGAATGTAATTTTAAAACACAGCAAATAAGTCAGTAAGCTTTATATTCTAAGCTGGGTCAGTCAGCTTCCTTCCTTTCATTTTCCGCTTTACCCATTTGGTGCTAGCTTGACTAGCACCTTACCAGGTCGCAGAGAGACTTGAGGAACATACCCACCACTTTACTTCTAAGGTAAAATGATTTGTCACTAATTCCTACTTCTAAATATTCATTCACTTATTCTGATCCATTATTCGTTTAACCTAATGGTAATGATAGCCATATAAGATACTCTTCAGACAGTAAGATCAATCCATAATCTATACTCTCCATGTTGTGCTGCTTCTATAGGAATTAAGCGTGTAAGCGTGCTGAGCAGATAAGGGAACAGCATAAGGGAGAAGCAACTGTTGCTGCCCATCAATCTGGCAAGGGTTATAAGGTCTATTCCACACAGTTTGAAGTCCATCATTCTACAGTGAGAAAGATTATTCACAAGTGGAAAACATTCAAGACAGCTGCCAATCTTTCCAGGAGTAGAAAATTTAACCCATAGTCAGACTGTGCAATGCTTAGAGAAACTGCAAAAGACCCAAGAGCTACATGCCTCAGTTAGCTTGTTAAATGTTAAAGTTCATGACGGCTTAGGTTTGAAAAGTTGCATCTGTACACACCATAAGACTTCTGGAGATGAGACCAAAGTGGAAATTTTTTTTTTTTTTTTTTTTTTTTTTTTTCCTAAATGACATCAGAAACAGCAGTATGCGACATTACGTGATGGCAGAGCTTCAGTTCATCCTTTGTCTTTTTTTTTTTTT
>NW_005187415.1:5229118-5242919 GCF_000239375.1 Pundamilia nyererei
AGGGGGGAATTGCACCCAGACCCAGGTGGTGTTACCCTTTTCCCTGCGGTGGGGAGAGGCAGACCACCCCGACTCCGCAGCAGCAGGGAGGCCCCACACCCCAGACCGCAGCCGGACGGCCAACTCCTCCTACTAGCCCTCCCACTCCAGCAGGCCGCAGACAAAGTGGAAATTTGAGTCAACCATAAACTCTTCTATATACCAAAGTATTCTAGAGTCAAATATTAAACGATCATTCTGAATGTTAAGGCTCGGCACAAATCATATAATATGAAAATCATCCCAAGCTCAGCAATAAATCAAGAATATTTCTGAGTAACTAAAAAAAAGAAAAGAATCAAGGAATTGCAAAGTTCAGACCTCAATCCCAATGAAATGCTGTTGCAGTACCTTAACAAAGCTGTTCATAAATAAATGCCATCAAACTTTAATGAACTGATGTTGAAAAGATAAGTGGGACAAAATCGATCCAAAACAAATAAAGAGTAATAATTTCTCTGTATAATTTATGGGTCTTTACCTTACGATATAAAGTGCCTCAAGGGAACTGTTGTGATTTGGCGAGATAAAAATAAAATTGAACTGAATAAAGTGATACACAAAACAAATACTTCAGGTTATTCATGCTAAACCGGACTCCACAAGCTACTGAATCATCAGTCGTAGTTACTTTTCACAGGATTCCATATAATCCTGTGAAATGTGTATTTTTCACATGACTGTATTATCTACATTGGATTCAGCTCTCTGCAAACTCTAAATTGCGTTTAGAATTCAAGACTGACTGTACAGTATGGTTTATGTTTATAATCCAGCGAACATCAGCATCTCTGGATAGTTGCCTTTTTTTTTAACCCAGTGCATTTTGGGATAAGGTGCGACAAGCAATAAGCTGATAAATAGATGCATGACAGAATTTAGTGATGTTTTGCTCTTCTTTTCTTAATAAATACATTTTGTGACATTTATGACTTTTACACCACTTTGCTTCTGTCCTTATTACCATGGAAATTAGTTTAGCTCCGGCAACCTTCACTTTGTCGAATTTGAACCCACTAAGTGGATTTCAGCTTGCACTCTGAGATTTATTGTTCAGTACTCCTGGGGTCTAAGCGAAAATGATGATAGGTAGAGAAAGGTTTTGCTAAGGGAAGCAAGGGAGTATTTGGAGTTTGAGAACTTTAAGAGTACTGCTCAATTGGGGGTTTGAAAGTGGCGTACATAGAAGAAAAAGAAATGAAAAGAGGAAAATATATAGGGACAGAAGTGAGAGATCTGCAGAGCAAAATAGTTTTTTCCTTTGTGTATATACTGGTTATGTGACAGAAAGAGACTGGCACACCCCAGTGCATGTTTTATCCTACTTCTCAATTAGTTTTAATGGGTGTGCCTATTGCTTCCTTCTTATCACAACTTGACATACGGTATTATTATACAGTACCCGGAGGAACATAGCTTCCGCTGATTTCAGACTAATGGTATTCCACTGAGGCAGTTTGTTCCATTTTTCCAGTTTTATTCATAAGGTGAAGGATTTGCTGCTTTTTCACCAGTCCGCCTAATATTCATATAAAAGCACTTTCAAATATTCAGCACATAATTACGTTTAAGGGAAGGAAAGTATTTTTTGTTCATGATGTGGCTACTGCTATTACCTTACAGGGAGGTCCAAACGACCCTAAATTTCAAAAACTAAAACATCATGGCTTATAAACCTGCAATAGGCTGGTAACCTGTCCAGGGTGTAACCCACCTTTTCCTCTATTATAGCAATAGTAGGTTAGCCCCCCCATGGATGGATTGATGGATGGATGGCTCATCTCATTAAACTCCCTGTGTCTCTTCCCAAGTTCATACGCTGCCAGAGTGTTTAGCTTTATTTTGAGCCTCGTTCTGGAAAGTGCATTGTTTTTAAGAGGGAGAAAATACACGCTCAATCAGTGTAATTTCAGTGATCGAAGGAAGATACTTACAGCACGATTAATTTGATTTGAGCAAATGAAAATATATTTTCAGACACATATCCAGTTATTCCTAGAGTTGACAATTACATCTTCTTTCACCCAGTTCCCTTCTCAATATCTGTACACTTTCCAGTCAATACTTGTCTATCAACTGTCAAAAACACAAACTGTATATGCTTCCTGTTCTTAAGTCTGTGGGAAGTGTGTACATTATTATTTTTTGAGGTTTGAGGTACTTGAAGTTCTTAAAATCTCATAAACATGATGTCTAACGAGATTCTTACTCTGGATGGCATTACCTTGACCTCCAGTAACACTGTGAGAAATATTGGAGTCATTTTGCTCTAAAAGGTCCCTGAAAACCTTCAGTTGCTCCAGAATGTGGCAGCAAGTACAAACTGGGACAGGAAAGAGATCATATTTGTCCCATGTTAGCTTTTTTTCATTGACTTCCACTTTTCACATACAAAATCTGGAATAATCGGGCCTGGTGATCTTAAAGACCTCATAGTACCTTATTATCCTAACAGACCACTTTTCTCTGACTGCAGGCTTGTATTTCTTGAGTTTTCAAAAGTAGAATGGGCTGATCGCCTTCAGCTGTTAAGCCTCTATACTATGGAACTGACTGCTAGTGATTAAGGAGACAGGGACTCGTTGCTTTTAAAACTTTCTTTTCTGTTAAATCTTATAGTTAGGACTTGATCAGGTGACCCATCTCTGATCCATCTCTTAGTCATGCTGCAATAGGCTTAAGCAGCTTGGGGCCTTCCTATGCATCAGGTGTTTCTTCACTCATCTTTTTTTAATTGCTTTGTGTTCATACACTATTACTACATTTAATCATTTTTAAACTCTGGCTCTCTCCTATACTTTGCCTTTTGTCTTGTTCTCTCTCTCTTCTCTTTCCCCTCATCCCCAATTGGTTGCAGTGGATGCCGGTCCCTCCGCCGGGTTCTGGCGGAGGTTTCTTCGTCTTAAAAGGGAGTTTTTCCTTCCCACTGTCACCAAGTTTTTGAACCAAAGGAGTGGTTTAGTTATTGGGGTTTTCTAGAATTTATATTATTGTGTGGTGTTTACCTTACAATGTAAAGTGCCTCGAAGTGAAAATGCTACATAAATGCAATTGAATGGAATTGAATTCAATTGATAAAAAGCAGTTTCTGTTTGGAAAAATTTACAGTAAATAACTGTCCATTTGCATAGGGTATCTGATACACAGGTTGACTAAAAAACTGTACATGAACTGAATTGATGTTTTTATACCCAAATGTGAACTTGCACACTGGACTGTGTTGAAAAATCAGAAATTATTCAGTCATAACATTCAATACTTTTACTGTTCAGGAATGTAATGTAATTTGGATTTATAACCTTAAATGTTTATTTTTTTTATTATTATTCATCCATTTATTAGATTTAGTGGGAATAACAGAAGGTCAAAGTTGTAATTATTATTGTATAATTTGCAATATGAGAGATTAAAGAGAACAATTTACATTTGGAGTCTTTTAGTTTTGGGCTGCTCAGCTCTTGGCAGCTATTTGCTGGTAGCTGGCTGAGCTTTTTTTTGCCTTGGACACAAATAGGAAAAAATTGTACAATTGCAATTTGACAAGTATTTATACTCTGCACCTGTCAAAAGGCTCATAGGAGATCCTGTTGCGAGAAATACAATTAGTGTTTTGCACAAATTACTCTAATTTATGAATATTTCTGCTTTACTCTTGTGCTTTTAGAGGGATAATGGCTTTTTGCCAAAAAGAGAGGCAAAACTTTTAAATTATTGTTAAAAACTGTATTTCTCAAAATGCTTGAAAGTAGACTGATTATGCATTTCTACATACAGTATACTGTCACAAAGGTGTATGCTCATAGTAAGCACAACCAATGTTCTAAATAACAAAGGTATGTGCTAGTAATCCATTTAAGCTAAAGACTGCTCTAAATGCTCTATTTCATTTTTTTTTTTTTTTTTTTTACTACCATTGGATTTCTGTGATGTCAGTAACAGTGGTCGTCCTTGTTCATGTGCGTATGCACACATATGGGCATTGACATATGCACAAAGCTCTGGCTGTGAACAGCCCAAAATAAAAGAATAAAAACTGTTTAAATGGAGAAGGAAAGGAGCCAAAATAGCTTGTTTCAGACAGAATATGAGGTTGGAATCTGTGCCAAAGCCCCATGTAACATGAAAGAGATTATCTGGGAATCATGAACAACTATTCTGGTATGAAGAGTTTATCTAGAAATTAGAGCTAGAAATCAGCACTGTGGAGCCATAAATGTTAATCTGTATTCCCTAACCCGTTTAAAGGACAACAAAAAGCTCCTGTATAACTCTGAATTTAATATTAACACACAAATAATTCCTTCATTTTGTGTCAGCTGAATACCTTTTAGGTGACTTTGGTGAATTGTATTGTGAAGAGTAGCAGGAAACTGAACTCCCAAAGAAGTGAAAGCCTCGGTAATAATTAATAAAATCTGACGCCTTGGCTGTTTGTACAAGCATAAACAATGCTAAGCATTATGCTTCCTTCTCTCACCCCAACCGGTCGCAGCAGATGGCCGCCCCTCCCTGAGCCTGGTTCTGCCGGAGGTTTCTTCCTGTTAAAAGGGAGTTTTTCCTTCCCACTGTTGCCAAAGTGCTTGCTCATAGGGGGTCATATGATTGTTGGGTTTTTTCTCTGTATCTATGAAGCGCCTTGAGGCGACTTATGTTGTGATTTGGCGCTATATAAATAAAATTGAATTGAATTGAATTGAATCAAACAATTTAAGAAAAAGCCAGAATACAGGAAAAGGAGGGGACTTGAAAATCATTTTACCTGACACTCTTGAAATGAGTTTGCTTTGACAGGAGTGTGCTGATGTGGAAATACTAAATTTCACTGTTTACCTGTACATCTTCCTGTGGAGCTTCTGGCATTTAAGAGGAACACACTTAGCTGGTGTGAAATTTCATTGAGTGTTGATGCAGAAACCTTTTTCTTTTAGATGGAAGAACATTTGTTTTGGGAAGTTGCAATGAAATGGAAGACAATAAACATCGCTTATTTTTTTTGACGAGGCGGGAAGAAGTACGATGACACATTCTGGTATACCTGTTGCCTGCTCGCAAGCTTTATGCACCACTATAGAACGCAGTATAATACAAAGAGACAGCAAGCTTGCAGTAGTGTTCACGGCAGAGTAGAAGGGAAGTCTGTTTGCCTGATTGTGTGAGAAATACAGTCAGCTTTCTGCTGCCTCTGTCCTCCCACAGCACTGCAGAGTTAAAACCCTTTCCCACATGGACTGTTTGCTTGTGATTCTTAACTATGTGGAAAGAGTTGTCAGTCAGATTGAGAACCTCTCTCCCCTCTAAATGGATTCAGTTCCAGTCATGCGCAAGGTGTAAAATGGACACGCTCAAGCAGACATCTCCACTGCACACGCAAACACTCCCTATTGCAACATCTTTGCTGGAATACTGCTCTCTCTTCTCACTGACACTTTTCTGCCCATTTCCGCACCTCTTTCCTTCTCTTTTAAGATGTCTGCAGAGAAGGGAGTGAAGAGTGACAGAGTGGCACACGATAATGACTAACAACGAGATAAAAAGCCCTTTACTACCTAACCTTGGCAGACAGGATGAGAGGATGTGGAGAGGGAAGATGGTTGAAGGCATTACCAGCATCCACGGTCCTCTCATTACCTGCTGCCAAGATTTCGGTGCTGGCACTGGTCCATCTTTCTTTTTTGTGTCCTGAGCGGAGAAAGAAAGGTGGTGTTTCTTCAATTTCTCTTATCTGTCCTACCATTTAACCTTCCTCCTCTTTCCACTAGCCTGTCACTATTGTGTTCTAACCTGAAAAAAAGGATAAAAAAATGGTAAGGTTGGATGTAACAGCTTTTCAAAATCATACTATAATAAAACATTAAAAATCCCAACAGCCAAGTAAATGATAACCTTAAAGCCGCCAATGACTTCATTGCTTTCGTCCTTATATTCATGTATTAAATTCACTTTTTTGTTTTACTTTGAACTTTTAGAAATATGAAGCCGTGCTTTAACTAAATTCTACTATTTAAATCAGGTCAGCAACGAATAAGTTGAATTCGGAGCTGTTTCTATGGGTCTGTTGACATTAATACTGCTGAGCCATTACAGCTGAATAGGCAGTATTGGAACTGCAGCTCAGGTAGTTAGGTTTGCACTATCTCTGGGTTTTTTGCAGATATTAAAATGTAATTATGAGGTTACCTTTCTAAGCAAGATAAGCGACCAGAGAGGAGTGTTTAAGTCCTGACATTTTGGTGAATATTTAAATTGGCAGTGCAATTTTGCTCAAAACAACTTTAGATTGAAAAATCTGTTTCTAAAAGTTTTACCTCTTGAGTGGTTCATAATGTATCACCTTGTTTGCAGGGTCTTTTATTTTTTTGTAATTATGTTTTAGTCTTTTCATTTTACCTAGCAACAGCCGAAGCAGAATTGCTAGTCAGTATTTTAAGATGTCACTCTTACTAGTTAAAATCACATCATATTTCCTCCATCACATGTACACTCAGTGAGTTGACTTCATGGTTTGGCTTTATTTCTCCTCTTTTTGTGCCTTTTTTTTACGGTCAAGATTAAGTGCTTGTCTAAACATGGGTCAGCAAACTAATCAGTGAATCAAGTAATTACCATGTAATTAACATGTCATCTGGACCAATCAACATCGAAGTTTACCGGAAGCCCACACACACGGACCAGTACCTCCTCCATCCTCACCCTCCATCACCCTCTGGAACACAAACTTGGAGTAATTAGGACCCTACACCACTGGGTAGAACATGTTCCCTCTAAGCCTGAAGGAAAAAAGAAGGAACACACACATGTAAAGGAAGCATTCAAAACATGCGGTTATCCTAATTGGGCGTTCATAAAGTCAGCAAAGAGGCACAGAAAAGAAGATCAGACACCAGCGAGGGAGGATAAGAAAGACAGACGCAACAACATTGTCATCCCCTATGTAGCCGGTGTATCAGAAAAACTCAGGAGAGTTTTCTCCAAGCATGACATCCCGGTGCATTTCAGACCCAGCAACACACTCAGACAAAAACTGGTTCACCCGAAAGACAAAACGGCAAAACACAAACTTAACAATGTGGTGTATGCTGTACAGTGTAGCGAGGAATGTATGGCGTTATTTTTGTGCCACTATTCTGAGCGCATGTAAAAAAAAATTGAGCGCACGTAAAAAAAAAGTTTGCAGGTGCAAGTGTTGCATTTTGAAATTTATTTTGAGCGAAGAAAAGCTGAATTTGAGTGTTATATTTGTGCCACAAAACCAGCCAATCACAGACTTGGATGCAAAAATATCTGATTGGCTGTTCTGGTCTCCAATCAGCTCGAAGTGACGAAATGCAATATCCCAGAATCCATTTCGTCCAAAACTCAAACGAGGCAGTGGCAGAGGAACACAGAGTGGCGGAGTTTGAAATATTACTCTTTCTGGGTCACAAAATAAACTTTTAAGATATTTTCATGCGAGAATGGTGCTGTGTAAACTTCAAATATCTGCTCGATTCATCAAGACATCACATTTTCCATAAGTGCTCTAACGTTTTTGGTGATTGGCTGGTTTTGTGGCACAAATATAACAGTGTAGACAAAGAGTTGAGCGCCCACGGGCAGAAATGTTAAGAGTGTGAGCAACACATTGCGAGCGAGCGCAAATACAAAAACTGAGCGAGAGGGGCTGCTATTGTGTGTGTGTATGGATAATAGCAAACACTGAAATACATTTTTTGCACACAGCAATGAATTTTGTTCACTCAAATTCAGCTTTTCTTCTCTCAAAATAAATGTCTCCTCAAAATGCAACACTTGCACCTGCAAACCTTTTTTACGTGTGCCCAGAATAGTGGCACAAAAATAACGCCATAGGAATGCCCAGACCTCTACATTGGAGAGACCAAACAGCCACTTCACAAGCATATGGCACAACACAGAAGAGCCACCTCCATGGGACAAGACTCAGCAGTCCATCTGCATCTTAAGGATAAAGGACACTCTTTCGAGGATGCCAATGTTCACATTTTGGACAGAGAGGACAAATGGTTTGAAAGAGGAGTGAAGGAAGCCATCTATGTCCACTGTGAGCGACCATCTTTGAACAGAGGTGGTGGTTTACGACACCAACTGTCTGCCATCTATAATCCAGTTTTCAGTTCCCTCCCCAGACGCCTTAACGCCCACTCACATCCTGGGCCATCTGACCTCAGAAAATTGCGTGATAAGGTGGGGCCAGGTTTCACAATGAGCTCACCTGAAACCCTGGCTGATTGGGACCCACACCCATTTTCACACCTTGGCTCAGGTGATTAGAGGATCATCAGGGGGTCCTTTTGTCCCTCTGTGGGGGGTCACTCCCACTAGGTTTAAATCTGGGTCCCTCCACCATTTGACCTTAACTGAAGAAGCTTCTCGGATGAGAGGAGAAACGTCTTCAAGCAACTTAAAGAAGTCCAGACGCTTTTCTTTGCAAGATCCTATGACTGCGATGACCTGGATAACTGAGAACCTTCACAGATGTAAGAACAACAATTCCCCCCTTACATTCTACATTGCAGAAAATAGAGGTACTTCTAGAACTAAAATTATCATGTCTGTTGTTGCATGTGCAACTTATTAAAATCCCAAATCTGATATTTCTTTGGATAAAATGAAATACTAGTTAGATGTAACAATGTAATGACAACAAAAGTTTTTGTCACAATGAGTATCACAAAGATTTGTTACACATGTGACAGAGTGAAGACTGATAATATATGAACAGAATACTAGTAAGAGGAAGTGGAAAAGAGAAAAAAAGCCACAAGAAACAGCTCAAGGAACTGAAGTTGAATATGATAAAACTAAAACTTACAAAACTAAGACTCGAATAATAACCAAAAGACTTAAAATAAAAAAGCGTTCCAGTGGTTTTGGAAAATTGCTGGTAAAGGCTTATTTTGTAGTAAAGTTCCTTGCTGTGAAATTCTGTATGAGCTTATCAATTTAACAAACAATAAATGACCCTTTATTATGTTTTTTTCCTAATGTAAAACATATAAATGCATATACACTATTTTGCTATTGATTCATCAACTTTACTACTACTGGACACCAAACCAAGAGTGACTTTTAACTTATCAGAAACTGAAACCTTGCAATGCACATTTCAATTGGGTAGCTTAATAATTCTAAAAAGAAAAAAGTAATTGAAATTAAAAGTTTTACTACCAGTAGGCAAATATGAGTGACTGTGTAAATCTGCTAGCAACCGATAGTTGCTATTGCAGAATGCTGGGGTTTTAGCCAGCGACAGCCAGCAACCTCCAAGAAATACTTGCCTATGACTTTGGAGATACATTTTTCCATAGCGACTGGAGCTTACAACATGTTCACCGAGTGGTCTCTTGGGCTGTCTGACTGGAGCCTTAGCCTATTTTTTAATATGTACAAGTCTCAGCAGATTCTGGACTGAGTTCAAACTTCAGTACTCAATTCCCCAACAGTGTTTTATTTTTTGCAATTTTATTTGTTTGGACGTGGCAAAATATTCTCAAAGTCACATTCACACCTGCATTACACTAAGTTTGGGTCTGAAGAAAGTACGCATGAATGTTAATGCTAATTACTAGTTAACCCCCTGTTGACAAACAGAGTCACTCTCGGGCACAACAGCACACGTTCACAAACAAGTGCCTAGAAATTTGCTGGTGGAATGTATCTCCACATGCATACACAGAACTGGGCATTCAAGTAATTGCCTTGTTAGTCTGTTCATTCCTAATCTGCATAATCAAACAAGCTTCCCCTGAACACATTCTGCACCATTGTTCATCAATTACTTATTTAGTATTAATTAAGACCTGCTCTGGTTTTCAAATTGGAATCTGCAGATAGTAAGTTCTCCTGAGGTTGCTTATTGCCTCTCTTTTGCTTCCTGCCTTGCAAAGTTTCTCTCTGTGTCATCAGCAGCTAAACTAAAAGCAGCCTCAGCATTTTGGGAAATGACTTTATTTGTCAAAATGCGCACAGTGGGGACCAGTAACTGATGAAAAAAAGATGTGAATTAATGAGAGAGCAATACTAGGTGAGAATTCTGCGTACACTAGCATTTAACCTAAAATCTAGAAATCGAGGGGTGTTAAAATATTTGTTTCTTCAAATTGCAATAATTTTCATGAAATGCAGAAACTCTGTAACACGTTACGTATCTTTAATGACTGAATCCAAAAGGGAATTGGGAAACTAAATAGCTTCTCAGTATATGAAGAAAAAAATACAGCGTTAATGCTGTGCTGTGCTCCATATTTTATGAAAATGTTTAAACCTGAGCCAAACATTAAAAACATAATGCGCATATATATTCCAATTTTATCATACACCGAGATGGATGAACTAGCAGCCAGCCATGCAGGCTATTACACCCCTTTGTAATGAAAAATGCGCTCGATCATACATTATGCATATAAAAGATGTAAGACTGTGTTCTACATCACAAAAAACAGCAGTTTTCATAAGTGTAACAATACCACAGTTTTTTTAACCTCTTTGTACAAGGATATCAAAGAATATCTGTGCACAGGTAACTGTGAGAAATAAGATCTAGATGTAGCGCTAGTCGGCAACAAAACTCATCTCAATTTGGAAAAAACAAGTGTCCCAGAAGATGAGCAATCACAGAGGCGGGAAGTAAAAACAAAAACAAGAGATGTGAGAAAACTACTCCCCAGAGTAAACAGGAAATGGGTAAAACACAACCTAATACAAAGACACGAAGATTACGAAAGACAACTGAGCAAGGACAAGGGCATTAACTGCAGGAATAAGACAAAGGGAGGCAACAGTGGAAAACACCAAGGGTACTAAAAACACAAAAAGTGATAAAAACAAAAACCATAAAACAAACTTGAAAACTCAATATCACAAGAAGCCAGCACAACATCATCATTAGAACCTGGGAAAGCTCATGTGCATTAGTAGATCTACCCAAACACATGGTCATTTAAGGGAAGTTGCCATACATATGCCATAAATATGTGCTAGTGTAAATAATATTGTGTACTGTTGTCTGCAACAAGATGACCCTTTCTTTATGATGAATACACAAATGCATAATTGTAGATGTAACCATGCATGCATGTCATAAGTTGCAGGTTAAGTACCCAAAATGAAGGCTCAGGAGGTGGACTGGTTAAACAGAAGGTGTGCCTTTATTTTGGCTAATTCACTGTTCTTAGTAACAGACAGAATCATTTATATACAAAGGGTTATTAGAGAAGTGGAAATATCTCTGGCAAACATGCTGACAGTCAAGGCTATGACGCATCAGAGGAAGTAAAACTAAGCACGGAGCACAGGTGATAGTTGACTACCGAAATAAAACAGGAACTAACTCACTAAACACTACAGACAGCTATTTTAATAAAGGAAAATAAGCATGTATGAACAGGCTCTTTAAACAGTAATTAGAATTTAAATATAAGAAGATTTAAGAGGACAAAGGTTCACAATGACAAGTAAATTAACAAAAAACAAACAAGAACACAGGCTGACAAGGAAACCCAACAGAAAACACCTCAAAATGACTAAATAACAGACACTAAAAGCTGACACAGATTGCAAGGAAGCAAACATATAAAAGTTCAACTAGATTTCAAAGGAAACATTGAAATGTGAATGAAAGTAAAGCAAGAACCATACATCCCATCAAAAATGTAGACAAACCCAGACTATAATCCTGGCCTCAAAATATAAAGATCAGCACTCAAATATTAGGAAACCCAGACAAAAACACAGAACTCAGAGATTAATTAAAAAACTTGAACACACAAAACAGCCACAACAGACCTACAGACCATGATGGTTATGTTTCTGCATAATGTGCATGGTTCCCCAAATGAAGCATAAATGGCATTAGTACAAATGGTGTGCATAATGAATACTAATAAAAAAATGCAGCCATATTGTGTGTTTTGAGTCTGTCTGAAAATCTAAAAGCACATTTTAAGTCATTTATATTAGGAACAAAACAAGTAAACAAAATATATAGTTATTTAAAAAAAGCAAAAGTTGGTATAATGATGAATATAAAGGTAGGACTGTGAGGCTACATGTTAAATTATAGTGAAGGCAAGTATTATACAGATTATATGTGAGGCTTATTTTGAAGCTTATTTTTTTACATACCTAAACAGGTGGTGGATGCTGCGACGACGCAGAGTTTATATAAATTGTTTGATCGGGTGTTTATTTGTTGGTAACTCGACAACTTCCTCACAGATTCTGATTAAAGTAATTTCACACGATGAGTCGGTCCCAAACAAATGAGGCGGATGATCAAAGAACATAAATGTGCCTTTTTGGAAAATTCAAAAAAACAGCAGGAGCTCTGAATTGTTTCTGTAATAATCTGTTTCCATTCATTAGCATTTGTTTGTTGTTTGTTTCTCTCTTTTTTTTTAATCGTACTTGCACATTTGTCGTTTTTGGGGTTGTTGGGGGGTGGTACTGCTATGAGATAGAGAAATCACAATCAAATGCCCCTCGTGTAACCACAGCACCAAATAAACTTATCTCACAGAGCGAGACACATCCTGACATAATAACAGCCATCAGTCTTCACAGTGTAAACACCACACTCTCATTACATTTGTGTATATTGTGCGAGTGAATTAGTGAGTGTAGTGTCTGTGAGGTATGAGTTTGCATGGCAGTAGATTGTGTTTGCATGATAGAGACAGGGAGAGAGAGGCATAGTGAGAGATTTTGTCTCATTAATAGTGTTGTTTACAGACAAGAATTGGAGAGAGTTGTGAGTTGGGGAGAGACAGCAGCTGACTTCCAGCAATTTAATTTTGATTATAATGACAGCATTTTTAGTCAAATGTAGATTTTATTTTTACATTTTTGTACTCCGTCTGTCTTCTACTTCTGCTGCGTTCAGAATTCTGCATTCTTCTCCTTCCTCCTGTGTGTCTCCTGTGCTCTGCCATATATTTCTGTTTCTCTCTTAACACTCCATTACTGCCAAATTCCCTTACTAGCATGTGTCCCCTTGGCCTGAGAACTAGTGTGTTCCCAGACTTGGCAGAAGCTCTGACGGTCCGTCGTGCTAGGAAGGCCAATATGACTGGCAGCAGACAGGGTGGGCTGCTCCAAGCCCATCACTGGGAGGGGGGTAAACAGAATCGACGGCATGGCTACAAACTCACTTGGGTGTGAAGCAAATGTCATCCCAACTCTGTTCATTCTTCCCTGCATTTTTATTACTTTCAAATGGCTTACACTGTATTTTGTGCGCACTAGAGCACTGCGTGTTCTTTTGAACTGTGCGAGTTGCTAGACTTTGATATAAGTTCACTAAAACTGTAGTTGTAATGCTAGACTGCCGCTGGACCTGTCTGGCCTTGATTTTGTAAATTTACATTCTTCTGTTTTCCCAACTGCTTATACAGTTTAGGGTTGCAGCTGAACTGGATCCTATCCCAGCTGTCATAGAGTGAAAGGCAGGCTACAGTTGGCAGTCTGTCGCAGGTCTTACACAGAAACAACAACCATTTACATTTATGGCCAATTTGAAATCACCCACTAACATGGTCCTAGATTCTGAGTCCAGAGGTTTTTTTCTTTTCTGAACTCTAGTTTATTGTTAATTAATGTCTCTTTTGATTATGAAATGTGAGTTGTGTTATTTGGAATCTTTATATTTTTCAAGGTTTTGTTTACTTTTGTACATAGTTTGCCTCTGTGTTTGGTAATAGTTCGTTTTACTTTTCTTTTCTGGGTTTTGTTAGTATTTTATTATTTA
>NW_005187415.1:5243846-5261924 GCF_000239375.1 Pundamilia nyererei
AGAAGAAGAGCAGAGGTGGTGAAGAGCTGCAGAGTGGATGAATTAGATACAGAGGTCCAGGGAAGAGGAGAGAGGTGTGTACAGTGTGATAGACTTTCACTGTTCAAGTTTGACAATAATTATTTGATTAAAATGGATTTCTTCTTTTGACATAGCCAGCCAAATTGATTTTTAACTTTTCCATCATTCTCTTCTTCTATAATGCGTAAATTATTTAGATATGTTAGTTATTTCGATTATTCTTGGATTCTAAAATGTATTTTACCCTATAACTTAAATTCTTCAAGAAGCGACTCTTTGCCATCTCTACTATTGTTGCAAAAGAAATGACATGCTCTGCCAATTTTAACCTTAATAAAAAATAGTTTCCTCATTCTTGATGTGACAGATATATGAGTTGAAGTGAGGACACTTTGAACTGATGGCTACAGATGTTCCAGGGTGGCATACTTGGACGTAATCAACAACAAAAGCAGGGATCTGGATTTTAAAAAAGAACTTTTATTTGCATTTTATTTAGAGGTTCATTTACAAGTTTGTCAGATCCTGTCATGGTTTCTCTGTCCTACCTTTGATTTGCTGTATGCCTTGCTTTATAGGATTATAACATTTAAAAAGCTTAAAAAAAAGAATCAGACTACTTGTCATAAAAACAAGAAAAGACAAATGCTTTAGAATTCTGTCAAAAAGGTGTTTAAAACTAAAAAAAAATTAATTTATTAGTCAAATAGCAAACTGAATTAATATTTTTATACCCAAATTTGAGACAGCACACTGGACTTCAATGAGAAGTTAGGAATTAATCAAGCATAATATTAAACCACTAAAACTAATTATTCTGTTCAGGAATGCAAGTAAATAACAAATTCATCATCTTAATGAAAGAATAAATGAGGTTTTTTTTGGTTGTTTTTTTTTTCATTTTTTTAGCATTAAAATTTTTGATTAAAGAGTTTGCATAGACTGGTTGGTTATTCATTACAGAAACACAGAAGTTTAAAAATTGCTCTTTATATGTTCTTCTTAGATGGGTTAATCAATCTAGATGAAACTTACTATATTTAAATATCTATAATACCAGAATTAGCAACATACAGTGGGGCAAAAAAAGTATTTAGTCAGCCACCGATTGTGCAAGTTCCCCCACCTAAAATGATGACAGAGGTCAGTAATTTGCACCAGAGGTACACTTCAACTGTGAGAGACAGAATGTGAAAAAAAAAATCCATGAATCCACATGGTAGGATTTGTAAAGAATTTATTCGTAAATTAGGGTGGAAAATAAGTATTTGGTCACCTCAAACAAGGAAAATCTCTGGCTCTCACAGACCTGTAACGTCTTCTGTAAGAAGCTTTTCTGTCCCCCACTCGTTACCTGTATGAATGGCACCTGTTTGAACTCATCATCTGTATAAAAGACACCTGTCCACAGCCTCAAACAGTCAGACTCCAAACTCCGCCATGGCCAAGACCAAAGAGCTTTCGAAGGACACCAGGAAAAGTATTGTAGACCTGCACCAGACTGGGAAGAGTGAATCTACAATAGGCAAGCAGCTTGGTGTGAAAAAATCAACTGTGGGAGCAATCATCAGAAAATGGAAGACATACAAGACCACTGATAATCTCCCTCGATCTGGGGCTCCACGCAAGATCTCATCCCGTGGGGTCAAAATGATCATGAGAACGGTGAGCAAAGATCCCAGAACCACACGGGGGGACCTGGTGAATGACCTGCAGAGAGCTGGGACCAAAGTAATAAAGGTCACCATCAGTAACACACTACAACGGCAGGAAATCAAATCCCGCAGTGCCAGACGTGTTCCGCTGCTGAAGCCAGTGCATGTCCAGGCCCGTCTGAAGTTTGCCACAGAGCACATGGATGATACAGCAGAGGATTGGGAGAATGTCATGTGGTCAGATGAAACCAAAGTAGAACTTTTTGGTATAAACTCAACTCGTCGTGTTTGGAGGAAGAAGAATACTGAGTTGCATCCCAAGAACACCATACCTACTGTGAAGCATGGGGGTGGAAACATCATGCTATGGGGCTGTTTTTCTGCCAAGGGGACAGGACGACTGATCCGTGTTAAGGACAGAATGAATGGGACCATGTATCGTGAGATTTTGAGCCAAAACCTCCTTCCATCAGTGAGAACTTTGAAGATGAAACGAGGCTGGGTCTTCCAACATGACAATGATCCAAAACACACCGCCCGGGCAACAAAGGAGTGGCTCCGTAAGAAGCATTTGAAAGTCCTGGAGTGGCCTAGCCAGTCTCCAGACCTCAACCCCATAGAAAATCTGTGGCGGGAGTTGAAAGTCCGTGTTGCTCGGCGACAGCCCCAAAACATCACTGCTCTCGAGAAGATCTGCATGGAGGAATGGGCCAAAATACCAGCTACTGTGTGTGCAAACCTGGTAAAGACCTATAGTAAACATTTGACCTCTGTTATTGCCAACAAAGGTTATGTTACAAAGTATTGAGTTGTATTTTTGTTATTGACCAAATACTTATTTTCCACCCTGATTTACGAATAAATTCTTTACAAATCCTACCATGTGGATTCATGGATTTTTTTTTCACATTCTGTCTCTCACAGTTGAAGTGTACCTCTGGTGCAAATTACTGACCTCTGTCATCATTTTAGGTGGGGGAACTTGCACAATCGGTGGCTGACTAAATACTTTTTGCCCCACTGTACGTATGGCATTTGGGAAACAGCATCAAACAAACAGCTGTCAAACAGCAGCATTACATTTTCTTTATTGATGAAATTATTTGTTCGTTATGTGATGCTGTAATACATTTTGCAAAATATTTTTTTATACTGCAGTTGCACAATGAGGTCATAGATACTGTATGCACATGGTGTCATGCATATTTGTGCACTAATAGTGCCTGTAATTGATTATTCAAAGAGTATGTAGCTTGCAAATATTTGGCTTTTCAATGGGATAAAAATGTGAAAGTTGGAAACTGTTAACAATTGCAAAAGTCATTTTTTTTAATGTCCAATTTCTGTTGTCTAAGAATTGTGTTTTTGTTCTGTTTTGGCTAAGTTACTCAAAATGTATCTGTATAAAGTTAAAAATCATTTCCATAAACTATGAATATGCCCTTATAAGTCACCTTCCATTGTCTGTCGTTCTAAATAGAAATACTCAAAATAAATAGAAATTTCTTGCCCTTGAAATGCAAACCCTTTTGCAGTAAAATCACCCAAAATAATGTTATAACTTTTTTAAAAAGCAAGCATTGTGATAAAGCCCCAGCATGTGTTGCAACACGTGTGCTTTAGTTGGATATGTTTTCACCTGTATGTCCTGTTATATTAGTTGTTTTTTTTTAAGCCCTCAGGGTTAAAATGTGGAAACTTAGCTAAACATTTTGTTCCACATGCAAGCTTATTTTCTACTCCAGTGCAAAAGTACAGGCACAGTGTAAAAGCCATAATACATAATTCACCACCATCTGTCCACAGCACATGTTGTGTAATAAAAGCTGTCTTGTACCCTGTTTTCCTGCCTCTCGTCTCTATCTCCTTTACTCCCGCTCTCTTTGTGCTGTGTACACAGTTTTTCTAATTTTTGTTTATATTTATTTATTTTTGTCTCTCACACATTCTTGTTCACATTCTCTCACTCTCTCTCTCTCGGTCTTTTTCTCTTTTGTCATATTCCCCTTTTCTTTTATTTCCAGGACTTTCTTTTTCCTATTCCATGCACAGTATTTTCTCCTCCTTCCTCTCAGTCTCTCTTTTATTTGTCTGCTTATTTTTTCTTAGCTGCTCTCCCTTAAACACTGAACTGTTCCGTCTCCCTTTCTAAAATACCGAACTTTCAGTGGCTCTCAATTTCAAAATGCATATCAGTATCCCTCTACTAGCTCCTAGTGTAGCTTCAGGTCAATTAGGATTTTTCTTAACTCATCAGGACTATTGTCCAAGACCATGCATGTGTGTATGTGTGTGTGTAGGTGTGTCCTTGTGAGGTCTCAATCTCATCAGGTCTATTGTGGAGGCTGACAAAGCAGTGGCCCTGTGAATCAGTTTCTTTTGTAGTCCTTATAGAGTCAGAGGCTGCAGTATGCGGGTGGTTAAGTGTCTGTCTATCGCTCTATGTGCGTGCGCATATGTGTGTGGGTAGTATGCAAGTTTAGCGTGGCAAAACAGCCCACTATTTAACCTTCCTCAACATTTATTATACATGCTCTTCATAGCTGCCCAGTTTAATCTGTGAAAAACTGAAAGAAGGGATGGAAAGGAGGCAAGGACATGGAAAAGAAGAAAGCAAAGAATAACAAATAACTGTTTAATTAAAAAAAAAACAATATTTCATCCGCCAGCCTTTTCATTAGGTATAGCTGTCCATTGAGTCAATACTGTAAATATTTAATTGAAAATAGCATGGCAGTAACTCAGTGCATGTAGATATGGTCAAAGTTTTTAGACATGTAAAGCTCAATCCAAGCATCAGACTGAGTAAAAAAGTTGATTCAAAGGACTTTGATGCAGCATGGTTCTTGGTGCCAGCCAGGTGGGTCTAAGCATTTCAGAAACTGCTGATCTACTGGAATTTTCTCACACAACAATTTCTAGACTTCACAAAGAATGATAAAGAAAATATTCAGTGAATTCTCTGGAACAAAACCAGAGATCAAAGGCGAATGGCCAGCTTCAGACTGAAAGCTGGCAGAAAGGCAATAGTAACTCAAGTAACCACTCATTACTACCAAGATACGCACAAGAGCAACTCTGATCTCACAATACATGACCCTTGAACCAGATGGCTACAGCAGCAGAAGACCACACT
This sequence comes from Pundamilia nyererei, assembly GCF_000239375.1. Taxonomy (NCBI): domain Eukaryota; kingdom Metazoa; phylum Chordata; class Actinopteri; order Cichliformes; family Cichlidae; genus Pundamilia; species Pundamilia nyererei. The sequence continues at coordinate 5,248,659 of NW_005187415.1, forward strand.
GTGTGCTACTCCTGTCAGCTAAGAACAGGAAACTGAAGTCATACGTCTCACAGGCACCACAAATATGGACAGTAGAAGACGGAATAGTAGAAGGAAAAATCTGCATAGTGTAGAAAGCGTAGTGTGCTTTTAGTGCTTCATTGAGCAGAAGGAGTCTAATTAAATATCATCCTATTTGGTATGATAAGTCTTGATTTTACTGTATTCAAATGAAACCCAAAGTTCAGATCTCACATCTCGGTCCAACAGAATACCTTTTGGATGTGGTGGAACGGGAGATTCACATTATGGATGTGGAGCTGACAAATCTGCAACAACTGTTTGATGCATTCATGACAATATGAATGCATATTGAATGCACTTTAACGACTCTATGTAACAAAGACTTTTGTGCGGTTGTGTAGCTCTCCAGCTTCAACAGTAGTATCTTTCTTATTGATATTATTGCACTGAGCTCCTAGGTGCTTCTTTTTTAGTGTAGATGTCAGTCTTCTGTTTATATGTATTTAAGACATGCATTGAATTTGGTATTTCTCATTTGGGTCAATTGGCATAGTACCATGCCACTAATTCCATGTTCATTAATGCCTTGTTCCAGTAGCCCACCTCTCACTTGTCTGTCTTCTCCATCACCTGATGCAGACCTTACCTAAAGCATGTGTTTCTTCTTTTCTGATTTTACTTTATGTACTGTTGGAAAATAGAACATTCTGCAAATTTACAAAAATGTTTTTATGGATGTAAAGTGATAATATTCTATCAACCACATTATAAAACAGAGTTTAGTTATTAAAATATACTTCTTGCATTTTCTAAAACTCCTTGGAAAGCAAACTCGAGTTTCTTTTTTATTCAAAGCTTTTGATTTCCCTCTGAGAGGTTGTCTAGCTCCGATGAATGAAACAAGAGGTGCCTGAAGAAAGGGGAAGTGATAGAGGGGAACATTAGAGCTGGAAATGCAGTTTAAATAAAGGCATTGTTGTGGGTCTTTTTAATTTTTTTTTTCTTTTTAAATCTGAAAATTCTTTTGCCTTCATTTCTTTGTACATTTCTTTAAAATTTAACTTGAGGTAGTTAGGGCTACACGGGTTTTGTTTGAATGAACTGAAATCTTTTGGTAGTTAAGGAAGCATGCTGATTTGAACTTGCTGGTAGGGAGGAAGTCATACCTGTTTTGTCTTTGGACTAATCAGCTCTTAAATACGTATTGAAAGGTGTGTTCACAAAGGAGAAGTGTGGAAGTGACATTTTTTTTAAAGCACATGTCTTTATTGCTTGTTCTTGACTGTTGCGTGGTAGTAAATGCCAATACTTGTAAAATATCTGCTTTTACATCAGCAAAATGTAAAAGCAGACTCCCAGTAAATTTAAACTGCTTACAATGCTGATCATTTTGATTTATGCCCGTGGCTTGATTTCTTTTTCTCTGAGCACCAAATATATGTACATTGTACCACTGCAGGATAAATTCGTCTGTTATTTCATTCTAATTTCTGTTTAGCAGTATCAAGTCCCTTTTTATGACCCAGTGATGTGATGACCTTATTTTTTGTGTGACTGAGATTTTAAGCTTTAACTTAACATCGTTTTTAAGTGGATTTTATTTCAGCTTGTAGAAACCTCCCTCTAACTTGCGCATCAGAGTACGTATAGTAACGATTGCACTTACTATTGTGTGGTAACTAAATACAGTACATGAGATGAAGAAAGCAGGAGTTCCAAATCCATTTTAGGTAATCAAAGTTAATTCTTATTGAATGTGTTTTCCAGCATATGGTTGTTGCTCTAGAGATAAGCAAAATTTAACAAGTACTAACTCATGGCAATTTTCTCTTTTCCCTTAGTATTTAATAATGTGCAAGAGAAATGGTTCTCTTGCAGGTGAGCAGTTCCTTTCTTAAAACGTCCTAATTGCCTAATTGATTCTTTGCATTTGCACATTGTATTTCATCTTCTGTTCTCCCTGTCATTTGCTATCCTGTGTAATTTGTGTCTGCTTTCCCAAATCTTCCACATCACAGGGAAGTAAATTTGCTTTTGGACCTCTCTGGTCTTCACTGGCAGGCTTCAAACCCAGTAATTTAGAGCAAGGGAGGCCATGGAAAAGTCTTTCAAGAAGGATTCATCTCTCTGATCCCCAGGCCTCACATTTTATCACCAGCTCTTTAAAAGCATGTTTAATGTGCTGCTCAAAATGGGGAATTGCCCTTGTAGATCACCACCACACAATTCTCTGTCTACCTAAGGCCAATCGTGGTTTATCTATTTTAGTTAAGCCAGTGCCTGTATATATCTACTTCTTCTGGGTTTCGTTACAGGCCAAATTGTTCTGGATCAGACAACCAACTTCCTTCCTTGAGGAGGGAAATTGGAAATATAAATCCCCCTCTTTACACATACAAAATGATGCATGGTTTTTAAGAATCATTATAAATGGAAATGGGATGCAGATAGCATTAGGTATTTAGGGGTGGTAATACATCGTGATTTCACCAAAATGTTCAATGCCAACTATGCATTTTCTGTCATTGCTCATTTTTGAAAGGTGTCATGTGTGTTGGCAAGTCAGGGTCACTTTATGCTTTGTAAACATGTTTGTTTACCTTTGTGGTTCTAAGGAAAGAAGGCATTATTTTCCCAGAGTGATGGTGAACTGCTTTGATACTAGATACCAGCACGGACAAGGCTTTGCTAGACTTACAAACCTGATCCCATGGGCCAATAGGGAATTCTCTCTTTCAGATTGCTGCTTCAGCATGTTGATGTCATCTGTTACTGGCTGCTCGAGAATCTCAATTCACTGTGTGCTCAGCAGAGGAAATGTTCAGGAGAGTAGTGGCATGTAAGTCACTACAGGAAAGTAAATGTTCTCTGTGATTTGTTTCCCCAAATGTACAATACATTTTAGTTTTAGTTCTATCATTTTATATTAAACATTGTATTTTTAATAGGATACAGGTAAGTACCTAGTATATATTGAGTGTTAAATTTATGTACATATTTACAGCATTCAGTATTGTGTAAACATTATGAACCAGTCTTTCTTTATATTTTGTTGGGAAAATCATTTTCTACTTTCTTAATTTGAGGTTCACTAATATTTTACAAATGCTGTAAACACTCAAGAATGTGAGTAAATCTACATATGATTACTTGGAAGCAAAATCTGTATGTATGATGAATAATTTAAAGTTATTTATAACTCACAATAAAAAAAAAATCATGAATGCATTTTAAAGATTGCTAAAATGATTTAGTGACTGGCATTTCAAGTAAAAATGCTAGTCAGTATTCAATTCCAAGACTTAAAATATAAATGTATGTAGTTTGGCCAATTCCTGACATGTTATGGTTTGATCTTAACTTTCATTGCTAGCGCCCAAGGTCAAAGTTGACCTTGAAAAAACCATATTGAGTAATATACCATATGGAAGGACATGGAAATAGCTGTGCAGCACACTATTTATTTTTTCAAGACAACATCCTATGACATAACAATGACGCTATAACAGGCTGATGACATGTTGTAAAATAAAAATGGGCTGACATCAGGATGTTGTTTTATCTATTTATATCATAGTTTCAATATAGCCCTTGCTCTTTGGTGGGAGATGGTGACTGTTACCTACATGGTCACTAAACTGAATAAGTGAAGGAGTACCATAGCATAATTCTCTCTCTTTTTTTGTCAGTGTCAAGTTTGACAATATTTTGGTTTATTAAGACCTCTAAGGGGTAATTAATTGAAAATGACAACTCAGTATGCAGAACAAGCAGGAGCAGAGTTGCTGAGAAAGTGAGAAACACTTCAGATTTAATGAGTTATCTGCGTGAGCACAGTCTGCTGCTTTACAGGGAATACAACATAGTTAACTTTTAGTTTAAAGCATGTGAGGAATTTAGAAACGGGGGAATGTCAGGCTAGGCATATGGACTGTCCATAACTGACTCGGTCCATTACATTTCTCCAGAAAGCACAGCTGCTGATCAGTAAAGTGGAATAATGTAGCATCATGCCACCATGACTAAGAAGGTGACACTGCTACATTGTTCAAAACTCAATTTATGATCCAGAGGAAAGTTAGTAGCAGTAACACACCAATCCCTTTTTTACCTTAATTTCAAAATGGACCATGGCAATGATCCACTTTCATTTCTTCTTTCAGTCATTCCCTTCTTTAAAACTCAGTTTCTGGGCAACAGTGCAACACTGTGTTCATGCTCCAAAGCTTCAGAACTGGTGTGCTCCTTAAACATAAAAAAACATGTTTAGGGATAAAGAGGCTGCATCCTGTTGGAGTGGCCGGGGAGCCTAGCGCCGGAGGCAAGCTTGTTTCGGTGTCGGTGCAGTCAAAGAGAGAGAGAGAGAGAAAAACACTATACATAGACATAAATTTGAAAAACTATAATAGCGTTTATGTGAGAGAGAAAGAAAGAGGAATGCAAATGTTTGAGGGGGAGAGAGATATGTTTTATATGCAGGAGGGAAAGAGAGAATAAGAGAATTAAGTGGATTAAGACAAGCAGTAGAGAAAAAGAAAGGTGAATGTAGGGGAAAGAAAAATACAAAAAAGATGGATGAAGACCGGATGGGAAGTGTCAGGAGAAGAAACATTGAAAGACAGACGTGCAGTTTCAAAGCTCTGCTTGCTATGCTCACATAGAGCCGTTGTTGTTTGATAGCACTTAGTTCTGCATGAATCCAAAGAAGAGAAATATTGCAATATCACTCCATATTGCGATGCAGACACCGTTAATTGGAGCAGGTACATTTTTATGTGTTCACTCTTTACATATTACTTGTATAATAATATCAATCAATTACAACACATCCCAAACACACACACACACACTCTGATATTATTAAACACACTCTCTAGATTTCTGAATTAAAGAGAACGGCCCTTCAGTTTTAAAATAGTTTAAAAAAAATAAAATAAAATAAAATGTGGGCAATTACATCTTTAATTGTGGAAAAACACGAACATTTTTATTCATATCTCCACAGATAATGTCCTTCCACTAAAATGTGTGTGCATGTTCACGCGTACACTCTGGCTAACACTTCAAACCGTTTGGAGAATAAGCGGAGAGGGTCGTGCAGTGAGAGGGCGGTTTGACTTGTGTTGGGTGGTAATGGGGAACAAGCGTCTTGGTGGGCAGCCAAAATCATTTATTCTGAAGCACAGGTAGGAGCTAGCCAACTTTAGAAGGCAGACGTGTTTATGAGCTTATCTGAAATGAATCAAAATGCTTTACCCTCAGAGCCTGAAGTGATTTCACACATATTTGGCAGCACAGAGTAAAATACAAAACAAAATGGACAAAATCCAGTCACTTATAAGAGGAGGCTATTTTCCTGGTGCCGCCAACGTATCTTTTTAATTATATTTAACTAAACCTCATATTTGTATATTTATTTCTTTTTTTCATGTTTCTGAGTTTGTAATTCTGAGGGCAAAGTTCAGGAAATTTCAGTAAAATTGTTGATTAGTGTTAATTTAGCCAAGTATTGGGTTTTAATAGCATACATGGAGGCAATTATAAACAACATGCGATTTAAATTGGCCCAGTTTTTCCATCCAACTGCTCGGGCAGCTGCAAAAAATTTCTAATCACTTCCTGGAAGTCTTGTTTTCACAACTTTTGCTCTTGTTGGTGCAACCTTGACCTGCACCGCTGAGTAAAAAAAAACAACCCTTCAACTTCAAGACTTGTGTTTCATCTTGGGGAGTCACAGGAAACCTGGCAAACTGGTCTGGTGCAACCTAAAAGCATGATGTACTGTGAGTGGGTGAAAGATAGCATTATGGCATGTTCCACTGAATGTTATATCTCAGAACATTACAGTAAAATTCTGCTCTAGCTGTCTCACCCTGGAGGACAAATTCATGCCATAACCTCATGAATATATAATAAAAACATTGAGAGCATGTCTTGGCTGTATTTCTTAACCTGATGTGTCACCTTTGGTATTGTACATTGTGCAGTTCTTGTTCACAGCAGAGACTCAGCTCTCATGACAGGAAGCAATTGATGACGTAAAATAGTATTTGTGATGTTAGCTGTTCCTGTTTGCTCTTCGTGCAACTTTGAGGTCTATTGTGCAGTCACAAAGCTGTGAATGCAAGTGGTCAAGGACAGGGAAATTTAAATAACTAATCTATAAATACATAAAATATTCATTAAACTCATTTTCACCTGTCTGCCAACAAAATAACTGTGAAACAACATAAAAAATGCATTGCAGATGGATCACAGATGCACTGTATTTTGTATTCAGGACTAGAATCGGCTGCATTGTCATAGCGTCACTCTTTAACATTCAGTGCAAATCCAGCTGAGAGATTAAGGGAACTAAAGGGTAAATATATACAGTGAATCTGTAATAACATTACCCAACAATGAAAACAGGGGCGCGTCAAGTCCAAGGTGGTTCCCAGAGGGTGATGAACAAATATGCCTGCTATCAGGAGCAGATCTAAAGGTGAAGCTTTGCATAAACATTGCTTTCACTCACAAAGGTCCCACACATTCATATTATGGCTTTTCACTCATAATCAACCAATTCTGTGAGCTGTCGGAAACATTTCTAAAACAATACATCTGCCTTTTAATGCATTACATTGCAGTCTAAGAACAACAAGTCCAGCTCATTGTGTAGTTTGTCAAAAAGGCTTCTTTGTGATGATGTTTGAATTAAAAATTACATAACCGCATGAAACCCTTTGTTAGAAAATACTGAAAAAAAACGACTGTCAGGAAGAGAGAATAAACGACCTTAGATAATCTCTCCTCACTAGAAAATGTTATTTGATGTTGCTTTTACTGTGATTTCTTATAACTGTTTCGGCATTATTGCTTTATTAGTAAGCCACATACCACTTGAAGATATGCTAGTGCACGATCACAGAGTACCTCAGCTTTTCAAGCCATTAGAAATGACATTTTAAAACAGAGCAAAAGGACCACTCTCTCATATGAACTAATTAAAGCTGCTTTGCTGAACAACAGTACAGCCGCAGTTTATTTTTAACCCCACACCTCACGCTCTCCTTCTTTTATTATTCTTGCTAGTGATTTTTTTTCTCATATTTTTTTCTTCTTCTTTTTTTTTTTTGCCCGGTTTGCCACCTTTCCAAGCCACTCCACCTTTTTAGGTAGAGTGGCTTGAGTCCACATAAAAACACAACAGAAGCAAAATCTAAAAGAATAAATAAATAAATAAAATAGAAGAAAAACCTTCACACACACAGTTGGATGGTTGAGGATGGTAGGGCAGGTATCTCTTAAAAGCAATGTTAAAAAGCACTCCAGCAGACAAAACACTTAGTCCACTTTCAGATCAGTCACGACATCAAGCAAACTACTCCCTCGCCATGTTGTAGTACTTTGTCTGCATACACAAACACTGCATCATGTCAGCATGTTATCGCACTTTAAACCTCCACCAGATGTACAGCGTGTGGGCAGGATCATACTAAGTGTAGGTCAAAGTGACAGCTTTTTGTATTGTATTCTGTTGGTGGAAAGTGCCTCTTATCTTGCTGAATATGCACCATATGTGATCACTGGCTACATTTGCTTCCCAGACTAGATTAGTAGCTGTCAAGCATTCTGTCTGCAGGAAACTGAATGTTATCTAATATCATTATGGGCAGAGGGATTACTACTCTCAAGAAAATGGTGCATAGAAATTTATGCTGAAACACCGAAAATGAACTTCAGATGAGGGATGAGGAGCAATGCAGTTTGAGTCTTTGTTGTGGACCACTGGACCAGCTCTTTATCCTCTCAAGGATATTCAAGGGTGTGGGAGTTTCCCCAATCAGTCTACATGTGTTTTGTGAACATGTATAAGGCATATTATCACGTCCTTTGTGATTAAGGACATATCATGCTGTAGATGAATGCCTCGTGACACAAAATGGTCAGAAGCCTTTGTATTTTAACCCCCTTTTTCTTGTGTCTTTCTTTGGTTATCAGCACTCAAGATGCTCTCCTGCCCCTACAGTCTCTAGTGAGTATTGCAGTTTATCTGCTAGCAAATGCTGCAAGAAGCCCAAGAATCAGAAATCACTGACAAGAAAAATATATGTGCACTCAGGCACTAGTGCCCAGTCAGAGAAGAGTATATAAGGTTAATGTTTACATAGAACCAAACTACAGGCCATAATCAGACTCCTGATCCTACTTAATGAGCTGTTTAAGACTGCAGTTTGTTAGAATTGTACAAATTCTGTTTTTTTGCCTTGTGCACTGTATTTCCATGTATGTTTACATGTTGTTGTTGTTTTTGTATAGATCGCTGCATCCATTTCTTATATAAACAAATGAGCAGTGACTTAAGACATTTTTTCAGTACAGTATATGAAACAAATAAAACTGATGAAGTTAAATCAGGTCAAACGAGTTGTCCCAATGGCGAAAAACCACAGTGCTGTTTCAGTTGTGGCCACACTGCCTCCAGAACTGTCAAAACATTTGCAAAGGAAGGCACAGGTGTTATAAGATTGATAAAAAGCTAACCCCCTTTTTTCCCTGTTTCATCACCTTTGTTTGGCTTAAAATTAATTATTTCAACAACAGTCACTTTTAATATCTTTGAAAAACACTTACAAGTGACTTTGAAAGTAAATCTTAAAAGAGCAATGACAAGATTCCAATTTTCTCTGTGGGCCAGCGAGGTGATGTGGGAGGGATTTATAGAGCAGGTGAGATTAGCTGTGAGGGGGGAACCATTAGAGAGACAGGAGCTTAAGCGGATGACTCAGTGGCAAATGATGTGTGTGAGAGTGGTTACGGGGAGTGGAACAGAAAGAGACTGGCTATCGGTAGTGGATTTCCTTTGTTCATGCGTGTGTGAAACCAACTACATGTGTTGGCACTCCTGCGAGTGTTGTTCTTAAGCTCTACTTCTCCGTCGTCTTCTTCTCTATTGTGTTATCCCTTCATATGAAATATTCACTGGGGCCAAATGCAGAACTGTCATCCTGCTGTATATTTGTTAAAACAGATCCAGTCTCTGACAAGGTTTATGAATAAGTCATTAAAGCGACAATGACAGTGAGCTATAAACTGAAATAATGAAGTGTTTCTTCCTTTTTTAAAGTTGTATGTTTATGACAAAAAATACTTTAATGGAACTTCCCTGTCCAGAATGATCAAAAACTCACGGGGGATAAATGAAAAAGATCATCATTTTCATATTTTTCATGTGTCTTTAAAGATAACGCTGACAGTGAACTGTGCTAAGAAAAAAAAAAGTTGAGTGTGACAGTGGTGTGATAAATGGAAGATCTGTGGCTGAAGATGGGAAGCCTTACTTTTTCTGAATCTATGACAATGTGTCGGAATTAAAAAAAACTTATTTTTTCGCCAAAGTTATCTAAAACTATTTTTTAGATCCAAAGATAAACTTTAGTTTTATTCATTTAAAAGTTTCAAGAGCTCAGGAGACAGCTAACAGCAAATACAACATTAAAGGAAGATTGTGAAATCCCACAGAGACACACAAATTACAACACAGGTATTAAAGGAAAAGAAAGAAATTACAGTATGCTCAGCTGTTAGTCATTTGAAATTATATTTATTTGAAACCAACTATTAAATTGTATCTAACAAACACATATAAACAAAAATGACATTATACTTAGAGTGCGCTTTTAGCCATAACCCTTGAATGTATATAAAAGATGGACAAAACCACTGGTACAGTACCAAGTGACTGGTGAAGTCCTCTTATGAAGCCTCGAGCAAAGCATTTTGGTTGTCACCATTTTGGCGTTTTGAAAAGATAAATGAAAACGAAGTTGGATGCTAATGAGGCACTTAGAACACAAGATAAACCTGACCCAAAGCTTAATAGGCATTATCATCAATTTTGACTCTAATAAGAACTATAATTATTTAAAAGTAACATAATATTGCTTTCAAGTGTAAACAAGTGCCTGAGAAAGTTCCCACATTTCTTTGAGATGCACTTTTAATTGTTATTCTAACCAACTGGGATTAGTTGGACCTCAAGTTTAAAACTAAACTTCAAGCTTTGAACAGGAAGCTGTTACTTTAGATTAGCACAACGGGTTTATTTTACATAAAATAATAAAGCCAACATTGCTTAACTAAGTATTAAACACTTTACTGTGCAGAAGAATAAGAGAAGCCAGAATGTAATCTTCCTATAAGAGGATGCTAGCATAGGTCAATATCGGTGTTTGCAATGGAACCTGTTTTAGCAATGAGAGGAGTCACCCCCTGCTGGTTAGTGCACAGAATGCAGGTTTTAGTCCTGTCTTCCCTCTTCAGACCCAAAATGCCTTGCATCTTTTATATACAGTCTGAGATCTTAATCAATCAATGCAAATAATCAATGATATCAACATCTATAATAATACTTTATTCTATATCTGGGACATAAAGGTGTGTCACATTTGGCGTAGCCTCTGGGGTTCATACCCTAGTACTTGACATGCACACTTTGACACACACTGGAGAAATTGGGCCATTACGCATCAGCTTGTGCCTCCTGAGCCATAGTTGCCACTTAAATGTAGACAGATGTTCATTTGCAAAGGAAAGCAGTTTAGCAAACATAAACTAGAGAAGCAAAGTTTTCACTCTGGGGTTCATCCATGATTCACCCCTGACAGTGAGCTTTTTCTCCCAAAGCCATAAATTTGGTTAATGGCTATTAATCCACTATGCCAGCAGTTTTTTGTATTACAGCAGCTCCTTCTGCTAAGGCTGCTGGGTGTTCAGTGACAGACAAGCTTGGCACGTATCACTAATCTGATTCTTGTCGGCATTTCACATTGGATCACAACTGTGACATTATCTCGCAATGAGCTCGGTCAGCAGAACTTAATTGAAAACATGAGGAAGCATGATAAAATCTGAGCTAACAAGAGAGATGCCACCATCCTCCAGCGTCCCTCACACCGCCTTCTGCTATAATGCGTGACATCTTGAGGCCGCATACACAAGTTTTGTTTGTTTCCACTTGGCTTGTTACACTGGTTAAAGTGTGGAAAATTGTGTCTGCAACAAATTTGGGACATTCCGCAGTGTAATGATGCCTGAAATGGGTGACAACGTGCTTTAGTTGCTCAGTGTTGCCTGTGCGCACGGCTCTTAGTGTGCAGGCCCGACTGATACTCTGGCAAATGGAAGGTGCATTAGAGAAGACAGTTTCCCACCTCTGAGTGACCTAAAGACAATTTCTTTTTCTACTCCCAAAGGTTCCCTCGACCACCCTCATCTTTCTTCCAAGTGAAGTTATAGGAGCTCACTGTCATCACAGTGACACAGATTTCAACCGAAGGCGCAGTGAGTGCGGGGGAGAAATGTATAGACAGAAATCAATCAAGCGGGTATGAGGAAATGTAACAGAGTGTGCGTGTAAAATTACAAAATGCAGCACATACTGTTTGTTTTGCAGTATTTGTTTGGAGAGCAAGATTCCCCGTGCCTCCCACTGCTGATTTGTCCAATATGTGACAATCACCCTGTCGTCTTTGTTGTGGTGGCAAAAGGGTGGCAGGATTCAATTAATCAAATTTGTCATTGTCTGCCAAGACTGTTTATGCAATCTGCTAAGGGCAATGAATTTCCCTTACTCCTGGCAACACAGCATACTAATGTATGCTTTGTCTAAGTGTGTATGTTTGGTTTGCCTCAACAGTACAATGCACAATCACTCAGAGCCTAAAAATTAGTCAGAAAACAGGAAATATAACGTATTAGATTAATAATGAAGGTTTACTGAGATTCTAAAACTGGTATTTTTGAATGACAGGATAGAGATGACAAAATTAGTAGCCCCTCCTTTAAATTTTTTTTTTTTTTTTAAACAGAGCAAAGGTTTTTTAATATACCATTCCTAAACATACTTTTCTCTTTAAAAGCAAAAATTGTTTTGATTTGCTCACAATAAGAGAAATAATTTCAAGAATTCAAAAATAACCAGGATTGATATTTATTTATAGCCCCTTGGAAAACAGACCTTTTTACTGAGATGTGCAGTGGTGTTGTGCTTTAACTTTGTATTGTTCACTACTTGTAAAATAATAATGGATTGCATTTATGTAGCGCTTTTCGAGACCCTCAAAGCACTTTACAATTCCACTATTCATTCACTCGCACACACCGGTGGCGGCAAGCTACAGTTGTAGTCACAGCTGCCCTGGGGCAGACTGACAGAAGCGAGGCTGCCGTTTAGCACCATCGGCCCCTCTGGCCAACACCAGTAGGCAGTAGATGAAGTGTCTTGCCCAAGGACACAACGACCAAGACTCTCCGAGCCGGGGCGTGAACCAGCAACCTTCTGATTACAAGACGAACTGCCAACTCTTGAGCCACGATCACCCCAAAATGAGCTTACCATCCAATTTACATACAGTAAAAAAACTTCAATAAAGGTTTAAGCTGTCACTTCAGAAAGCCTCATTCCAAAAACCAAAATCAGTTTAGACAGAAAAAGAATTGTTTATCCATCTCCCGCTTTGTGAGCATACGCAAAGTTATCACATTTCTAAGTATCAAGAACTAGAGTGAGAAGTATCATTAAGAAATTCAAAGACAGCCAAGTACATATGAGTCCTGGCTGAGGAAGAAAGTGAAAGATTTTAAAGATAGAAAAGGAAACTAGTGAGAGATGTGTCTAAAGACCCCAGAACAACTGCCAAGACATGGGATTGTTGGGGATTGTGGTCTCAAAAAAGACTATTTCTAGAACTCTGCACAGGAATAAACCACGAGGTTGCAAACCAAGGAAAACTTCACTTCTGCAGTAGAGACAGCCTCAAGCCTGACTGATGTATGCTAACAGCAACCCGGAGTCCAGTTAGTACCCTGCCTTTTACTCAGTGGACCCTGGGATGGGCTGCAAGCCCCCCCCCCTGCAAGTATTAGCTGGCCAGATCATTGGATAAAGAGCTGTTGGGTATAGCTAAAACTGCTTTCAGGCAGCCCAAGCTCTGGAAATGTCTTGTGGGTAAAGCATTAAATTTCTTACGCTCCATTAAGTGTTTTAGGATTATTATTTTTAGATGTACAGTGGAGAGTTTTATTTTTAACTTATCTGATTTCCTTTGGCTCCTTCTCTCACTTCCAGGAATACATAATAAGGAGCAGAAAAGCATGCCCTTTCCCTCAGTGCTCAAGTATCTCTAAGAGTTTTTCTTTGCTTTGCCACTTTTGCCTCCATCTCTGCATTGTCAAATACACTTCCTTATTTCTTCTTCTGTTCTTCCATAACCTCCTTCC
>NW_005187415.1:5262183-5263918 GCF_000239375.1 Pundamilia nyererei
TCTTCTCTCTTGCTCTACACGCTTCAGATTTATAACCCATTCCACGTCCACCAGCTGGAGTGAAATAGTTAGCCCTACAATGTTAATATTCCGTATTATAATCAATTTTCACCTCTGTGATAAATGACTTTGAGAGAGAGTGCAGCTGCACAGCCGCTTGTATGCTGACATTTCAGTCGGCTGAGAGCAGATACGGCACTAGTGCTGCACTTTAAGTTGGCAGTTTATGACGGCGTGATAAAATGTTGATACAAATATCTACAAGTGCTGACTTAGTATTTAAAGATATCCTTTGACCTCGTGAGTAAGAACAGAAATAGGGAATGCATGTAACAAGCACACACACGGGTCTACCAAGGGATTCAATAATTAGAAGACCTTTTAATCCTTTTAAAAGATTTAAACGACCGTGTAGGATAGTGTAATAAATTGCTGTCATGTCATGTTGTCATCAGACAATGATTTAAGATCGTTATGGCAACAATCAGCGTAGCACAAAAATTACCCGCTGATGTAAAAAAACTTATTTTCCAGTTTGTTCAGTTTCAGTTTCAGTTTGTGGATAAATGGAGTGCCATTAACTGATAGCAGTCTATGTACATGGTGAGGTACAGTTTGCCTTTTCTTGCCTTTGTAATTGCAAAACTCCAACTCTTTATCTGTAACACTTTGCTCTCTGTGAGAGAGATGGTGAGATGCAGAGAGGGATAGGACATGACAGGAATGACTAAAAATTGAAAACAAATGGGGCGTAAGAAAGAAAATATTAGAGTCACGCAGGTGGTGGTGGCATGCTGAGAAAGAAATTGTTCAATCAAATCAAATTCTAAACAACCTATTTTCTTTTCCTTTTTTTCATCTCTCTTTTTTTTTTACTGTAGAGTAATCCAAAGAGAGCATTATTTTTTTGTGAGGCACATTGATTTTAATTTTGCTCATAAGTGAAAGACGCAAGAATATTTCCCTTTTGCTAGTGAACATAACAAAGGAGGATGAAATCTGGTATTTTAAATACAGAAACAAATCAGAGCCCACAATCAGACCCCAAAAGCTTAAAGGAAAAGCCTAGCGGTGTTCTGTGTTTTTCACTGTCTGTGACAGGATTTGATAGCAGTATAGAAAATGTTCTAAATATTTGTTCATTTGATATTGGAGCAACCCAGGGCTTGAAAGTGAAAAATATGCAGTAGTATAGTTAACTAAAATATTTTTTGAGTTATAATTAGAGTACCATCTGGAAACTCCAGATGGGATTTGCTTCATTTCTGTGACTGAGAATTTCATGCTAACAAAGTATTCTAGATGCTTGCTTAGTATTTTGAAAGTCAAGTATATACCATTCAGAAATTGTCACTAATTATCTTTTGCAAGGTGAAGCTTTTCTAATTATGTGTGCTCAAATATGAGACTTTAAGGGAGAGCTGGACTTTTCTTTAAATTTTAACTAGCCAATACATAAACCTTTTTTGATGCGTCTGTCCCAAATTACAGTTCCTTATTCATTTTGATGGTAAGAAATAACAGTAAAAATTTCAGGCTTTTACCTTTAATAGTATTTAAGATTCATATTTAAACATAGCTATAGATTTTAAAAAGTAGTTGAAATATAAAGCTAAAATTTCACAGCAATTGCTACCTATGTTCAAACTCTGGCCCATAAAATTTGTATGCAAATCAGAGCTGTATGAGCAGAAAATGTTCTAAAAATTGCCTGATTTGAGATGGTATGACCCAA
>NW_005187415.1:5264512-5271806 GCF_000239375.1 Pundamilia nyererei
GGTTACAAAAGATCCCAGAACAACATCTAAAGGTCTCACCTGCTGTTGTTAATGCCATAGTTCATGATTTACCAATAAGAAAGAGACTAGTAATAAATGGCATCCACGAGAGAGTTCCAAAGAGGACACAAAGGCTCGTCTCACATTTGCCAAAAAACATCTTGATGATCCCCGAGACTTTTAGGAAAATATTCTGTGGACTGACAAGAAAAAAGTTGAACTTTCTGGAAGGTCTTCATCCCCTTGCATCTGGTGTAAAACTAACACATTTCATAAAAACAACATCATACCAAAGGCCAATATGTTGGTGGTAATGTGTGATGACCAGGGGTTTGCTGCATTCAACTCTGCCTGAGATTGAAATGGTCCAGTGTGGCTGAATTAAAACAATTATGCAAAGAAGAGAGGGCCAAAATTCCTCCTCAGTGATGTGGAGGACTCATTGCCAGTTATCACAAATGCTTGGCTGCAGTTCTTGCTGCCAAGCAAAACAGGTTATTACGTTTAGGGGGGTAAGTACTTTTTTCACAAACAGCCAGGTAGGTTTGGATTGCCCTTTTCTCTTATTATACAGAGTTAACATTTAAAAACTACTTTTCATATCTACTGGAGTTATCTTTACCTGATAATAAAATATGCTTTATGATCTAACATTCAACATTAGGTTTGGAAGATGTTCAAAAAACAAAAAATCGGGAAGGGGGCAAATGTATTGTTCTAGAACACAGAAAACCAATTTGTGTGGCTAACTTTTTGGGGGGTGAATCACACACTTAAACTTAGTTTCAGCCATTTCTTTACGTTTCTGGAGCAATATTCGTTTAATTCCAATTAAAGATTTTGCCAAGATAAGTGGCTCCCCCCACTTATCACACAGTATGCTGAGGAATGCATCAGCTGTTGAATAAAAAACATCCTTGCCAGTCAGAAGACATACAGAGACAAAGGAATAAAGAGATACATAATTCAGGGGGGGAAAGTGAGCTGGCAAAGGAAAGAGCTACACAATTTTTTGCAGAGGAGGATGAAAGAGCAGAAGACAAAAGGGAAAATAGCAATACAAGCAACCAACAAAAAACAGCGGTACTTAAAATCAGAATCAGGCAAAACTGCTGAAGAAAGATAAAACGAGAAGAGAATGACAAAGACAATGAGGGGAAAATGATGCAGAGAAGCTAAAAGATGACACCCGGAGAGTATGCGTGGGAGGCAAACTGCATGGGGAAAAAAAATGAAAGTGAACAGTAAATATGTAATCTCTAGAGAACACTAAAGACTAGAGTAATCGATAAGATATGGAAATTTTATCGCAGTTACATGTTGCGAAAGATTGATACAAGAAGAAGAAGCAAAAAATAACTATAAGAAGTCAGCTTAGAGGAGAGAGGAGAATAGAACCAGAGTGGTTATCATATGGCGCATGGCTGCCTGTCACGGTTGGCTGGTGAGCTCTATTGATGCTTCCCTGCTCTCGCTCTTTGCAGTTTGCTGAGGGGGACACAATCTTGTCATGTGCCAACATATTGCATGTTGGTGCTGAAGCATATGGACAGCTAATGCCATCCTTTGCTTCTGGAAATAATATTAGCTAGATGGGGGGAAGGGGAAGGGGGGAGCAAGAGAAAATATGAGCGAGGCTGCGATAAGGGAAGGTCTGGTGAGGCAGATGAAAAAGAGAGCTCAAAAGGAGTTAATGAGAAAGGCTGAGAGCATGCGAGAGGTGTGGTTGTTGATGAAGAAGACGACAACTGGTGGAAAGAGATACAGATGAGAGAAGAGGGAATGAATATGTGTCCCCAAATAGTCGACCAAACATTACTCAGTGTTTCTTTGTCAAGCAAGTTTTGATCTTTCAGTTTGTCACAGGAAAGGAAACAAAATCTTCACACAGTGTGGTGACAGTCATTTGGTAAATCATAGACAAACACTGTCATTTAGACAGCTGCTCCCTGCGATATTTAGATAGTAATTAAAAGGAAAATCAGTGTGGGATCATTTCAAGAGGGTAAAGAACACCCCTGAGACGCTGCCATGGAAGCTACAGGAAAACATCTGCCTGGCTTTTGCTGATCTCAAACATGGCTTATATCGACCATGGACTTGAACCTTTAACATTAGCTTTTTGGCAGCAATCATGTTGAGTTTGGAGCAGGTGACAATATTTCATAGAGGATGGAGCGTTAAGTTATCAGCTAATGCAATATTGATAAACTTGCTGGTGCTAATAACACCTGCAATAAAGTACTACAATTTCATTCACTAAATCTCAATCATAAACTTCTTGGATGGCCTGTGCCTACTAGCAGACCATATCAAATCATTAGTCAGAAAATTCCATTGCAACTTCTTTAAGGTAGGAGTGTCAAACATGTTAGCAAGGGCCCAAAACTGGCCTGAATAATACAAACTAGCCCGATAGTTGTCTTTACAAAGTCTGAAAATTGGAGCTAAGTCATTGGGAACATGTCTTCACTGTCCCACTGTCCCAAAAAATGTAACCATATGTGGTACAAAAACTAAAATAAGTTTGGCAAACCTTCTCTAAAGGCATCATCAACACAAACACGATCAAGCGGTCCACAGATTCTGCATTTAAAAAAAGAACCCCATACAGTTATAAAGGTGGGGGAAAGGCCATACTGAAAAAAAACAAACAAGCCAGCCTCAAGTGGCCACTAGAGGAACTGCAGTTTTTGATTCTTGTGTGTTGGATTTTTTTCTTTTTTTTCTTTTTTTTTCAGCTCTGGATGTTTGCGTGCTTTGTTCGATGTGTATTCATTTAGTCAGCAATGCTAGCTGTTTCTTTTCTGACTAAACAACTCCCCATTTTGCATGTGATGCTAACAGGTTGCTTCTACATCCACACTAATAAACTTTATATTTTCCAGGGCTTGTTATTTCACTTCACTGCAAAGTAACACAGTTGATAGCATCTATACTATACTGTAATATTCCTTCTCATCCCTAAAAATAATCATTTCAATGATTACCTGACTAATTGCTTGAACTTATTGCTACAAGTCGACTAGGAATATCTTTGGATGGGGACAGACCCTAGAGATAAGTGAGGATGGAGAGCAGGAAAGAGAGAGAAGAAAGGAGATGACTAGAGTGTGACAGGATGTTGAATTATAAATGTGGTGGAAGTGAGGCATGGTCTCATACTCCAAGCTTGCGCAGCCTGCAGTGTGGGTGGTTCATTGATGTCATCTGGCATGCAGGGCAGACACATGCACAAATGTAGCAAATGTACACACACACACACACACACTGTAATAAATCTACCAAGCAGTGAAATGGTTCCACCCTCATTCCGCATGTGTGCATACTGTGCATGCTCGTGAGGGCTTGGCACTACAATGTCTACTGAAAACTTTTTGGATGGACAACACAATGAAGAGGGCTGACATCAATGCAGCAAAAATCATGTCATGTCAAAAAGCTTTTGACAGAATTTCAAATATTAAAAAAATTAATTACTATTAATTAAAAGTAGTAAGCTTAGGAAGTACACTATAAAAACTAAAACTGACATTTACTTAAAATTTTTGAGGCAACACTTTTACACTTAAAAATATTGCGTAGACTGGAAACCAGTCAAATCTGTTCCATATACTTGATCAATTGAATAACTAAGGCTTAAACATATTAAGTTGAAATTAATAATTGTAGTTGTTACACAAACATGAAAAAATGAGTAAATAATACTAACATGCTTGGTCAATGTAACTGAAATATAGATGGTCAGTTAATCCAAAATTTTGTTCCATTTACTTAATATTTTAAACTGAACGTAATCAAAAGTGTACTTCATATAAAGGTTTGCAAATGGCCTGTATTTCTATAGTGCTTTACTTAGTCTCTAAGGACCCCAAAGCACTTTACACTACATTCAGTCATCCACCCATTCACACACTGGTGATGGGAAGCTACACTGCAGCCACAGCTGCCCTGGGGCGCACTTACAGACACGAGGCTGCTGGACACTGGTGCCACCGGGCCCTCTGACCACCACCAGTAGTAAGCAACCAAGACTGTCGGTGCCGGGGCTCGAACCGGCAACCTTCCGATTACAAGACGAACTCCCAACTCTTGAGACACGATCACCCCCTAACATTCAAATATGAATGTTATTGTATTTCACTGGTAGTCTAAGTCTAAAAAAACCAAATAAACTAATATGCAGTTGTGTGTTTCATAATACATGTATGAAAAATGACCACATGTTAAACATTTTTCCAAATGAAAATTTAACTTTAATAAACATGGCAATAACTCAAAATAAACAAGAACTAAAAAGACAAGAGCCTTTCCCCTTTTAGCTCAAAGCCTTACAAACTTGAAGGATAAATGGCAAACCAGGAGAGCAAACACAAAAGCTCAGAGTATTTAAAGAACAAAATGAACAAAACAATGAAAAAGGCTCATGGTACTCAATTACTCTACGCTATCGTGTTTTACTTACACTTTTCAGTTGTAGTTGCTGACAATAAATAATATTGATTTGAATAATTAATGATTTTAGTACAAGATACTGATGAGTATAGATACATATTTCTCAAATATTTTGATTCAATTTTAAACAAAAATATTAAGTACATGCAAAGAAGGTATGCTGTGAACTTTTTGTCTGAGATAAATGTAAATAAATACCTTAATTTAACACAAACACATACGTTAACATTTTAGACATTTATTTCAACTTATCAAACTCAAAAGGATTTTCATAAATTTCATCAGGCTCATCTAACTTATATTTATAGTGATATTTACTAAGCCTCTGAATTATTCTTTAGAGTGTACCCTTTTCTCTGAGGAATGCACAGTTCAGTTGCTGTCTTTATGTAATAAATATTTTTGAATCTCTATGCATCATGTTTGTCACTTTGGATCATGGGCCATTTCTTCTTAAGTGCAGTGCACTTTATCACGCTCACATTGGCATAAGCTGAGGTAGATTTCACAGTAAGAGGTGATTTATTTATAGTCTACGTCACGGCTACATCAAAGTTATGATAATGACACCAGCGCATGATTCAGGGCCATGCAAGAAAATTGCATACATTACAAATATTTAGTCAAAGTTAACCATCAGTTGCAAAACCAGCAAACCCTGCATGAAACATCTAACATAGATGACTTTCAGATCAAGATCATGCTGCAGACAGGTGTGTAGTAGCAGTTCAACACGTTAAAAGTGTTGTAGGGCAAGACTTTTAACGTGTTGCCCTAACTCACCTTTGTAGGGCCTTCTAATGTCAATGATCAGGCAAGTGGTGTCATGGTCCTGGGTCATGTGACCCAGTGTGTTGTGTTTAGCCTATTTTGATGTTTATTGTTTGTTTAGGTTCACTAAGGTAGTCCAGCCATTTGTATATATTACCCTTGCACTAAGTCTCCCTTGCCCTTCATGTGTTTATGTCTGTGTGTCTTGTACTGTCAAGTTCATGCTGTCAGTTATGTCATCTCCCCTGTACTAAGTTTCCCTGGGTCATGAGTCCTGTCTGCGTGGTTATGTTTAGTTCTTGTCATGTCTAATTTCCATGTTTCCTGTTTTACTTTGTAAATCTGTATTCATTATCAGTGTATTCAGTTGCACCCTCCTGTCCTGTCGTTAGGTTCATATGTGTCAGCTGTGATCCCATGTGTGGCCACTTCCCCTGATCATCCCTCATGTGTATTTAGTCTCTGTGTTTCATGTAGTCTGCGTCGCGTCATCTGTGTTATCTCCCCTACCCCTTGTCATAGTTTCCCTGCCTTAACTAGTCCTAGTTTGTACTTTGTTTAGCCATAGTTTTCCCAGTCTATGTTCAGGTTTTCCCTCAGTTGCTTTGCTGCCTTGTTCCATAAGTTTTCGGCCCTAAATAAAGGCTCGCCTTCTGTTAAGTCCGGTTTTGTGTCCTCACCTCTGTTTGCTCTTGGGTCCTCCACTCACTCCACACGGTCTGCCCCGGCGGTCCGTGACAAGTGGTTGCGCCACAGTATTGCTAGGAGTCTCCCAATGACTCGTGTTCATTTCTCTTTTCAAAAGAGAGGTTTTTGCCAAACAATCGAGGAATACACAATTTTCACTTGCCATATCACTTGACTCTACACTGACAAAAATCTAAAATAGAAGATGACTTAACGTCCTGTGATTAGCAGTCAAGTAACTTCAAAACCTCAACAGCATGCTTCTTCAGGCACATTTAGAACCATGTAATTTTATGGCATTAAATGATGATTTAACCCTGACATAAGATGGTTTAGGTCAGGGTTAAAGTCACGGCTTAGGTGACAGTGTGTGGCATAAAAGATGTGTGAAAAACAATAAAGATAACGTGTGACAACATGAAATAACTTGAGAAAATTTCATGATGCAAGACTAGAAACTCACCTGAAACACAGTTATATTAAAGTTTATCACTTGCTATAGTTTGAGCTACCTCTGCATGCTGTTGTAGAAAATGCAAAAATCCAGCTTTATTTACATACACAGATAACCTCCATAGAATTGCACAGGTCTTGTCAGAATTCTGCCTTCCTTTAAATTACTTTTTTTTTTTGGGCTTTGAAGGTCATTAACAGGCTTAATGGTACTTTGATGATTGGCAAAACAACTTAACTATTTGAACTTTTGCATCGGACAAAGATGAGTCAGCTTGTAATGGCATGTAGGATGGCGTGATGAAAATTATATACAACATTGGGTTTGACATTTTCGTCTGAGCGATTCATTTTTCAGAAAGTCTGCCACGGTGTAATGGATTTTTTTTCTAAGCTTTAGTCAATTAGAAAGGGGGGAGAAAAGAAGTGAGATAAAGGAAAAGATGAAAGGAGACGAATGTGAACAAGCAGAGGCCAAGACAGAGGAACCGATGGACTGAGATGGAGAGGAAGGACAGAGAGATAAACAAGAGTCAGTAAAGATACACAAGATAAAAGAGGAAATGACGAGGAGGACAAAGAGAGACAGTGATGAAGGGACAATGAAACTAGTGAAAAGCGGTGATTAAAGAAGAAATACGAGAAGGATTTAAATGGTGGCATAAAACAAGAGAGGAGGTGAACAAACAGGCCAAAAGAGTGAGTGCGACAAACAGTACTGCATTACAGAGGTCAACAGAGGCAGAAGTTCGGTTCCAATATTTAATCTGATCGAGACATCATTAATCACAAAGGAACTAGCTTGTGCTGAATTGAACCCACTTAATGGGAAGAAAAGCTTTATAAGAAAACAGGACAAGACGTGCACACTTTAATGTTTGTGTTGACTCACAGAGAGCTTTAATGTTTGCTGCCATGTTTGGCATGC
>NW_005187415.1:5271865-5296218 GCF_000239375.1 Pundamilia nyererei
GTGGACAGTATGTAATCCTACAGAATCACAAGTTAGAGATGCACTTATACTATCTTATTACTTAGAACATATAGCTTATTAAGTACTCACAAGCTATGAATAGTTATTAAGATGTAGGTGCACACACATCTAACACAGAAATGGTCTCATTGGATACCAAACAACTTACTCTCTTCAGTGTCTCCAGAGGGACAGGCTACAGTGTAATTAGGTCTTGTTTGGTCAGGAGTTTCATTGGAAGCTTGGGAATTGTCTCAAGCAAAACCACAACTTCTCACAGAAGACAAGAAGGAGAAGTATTGATAATATCATCTAAAAGCCAGAAAACAACAAGAAGTAGGAATAATTGAAAACTGATTTTAGTGTGGAAAACTAATGGCAGCAATTGTTACTAGCCAGATTTTGGCTTACAAGTATATCAGTATATTTTTCAAATATTTATATTTTTAAATGTCCACTTTTTTTGCTTGTGGCTGGTTTTCCTTTTAAAATATATATTAAAGTGTTTAAACAGGTTATAACGCTGTATTTGGTTTAGTTGTAGTTGATACAACTAAATTAATTCGTTCCCGAGGGTCTTTCGTAAGTCGAAAATTTTCGTAAGTCGAAGCACCCATCGCGCCTTTTGAGTGAACGATAGGCTATAGGCTAATTGCTAACTGCAACAACAATACGTCGTTCAAGTGGAACAGCGAAGCGCAAGTACGAAAGCCAAGGGGGTCGTCACATGATTCAGTAGGCATTGTGGGCATTGTAGGCATTCTGGGCTCAGCCAATCAGAGCCAGCGGATTTCGTTACGTGGGCATTTTGCCATAACATGGGCAGAAATATTGCCATTGTACAGACACATGAAGGAGCCACAGCTTAACCTTAAGTGCATGGGTGAAAGGTGTGCTCCTTGGATAAAGGTGTGTAGTTGAGAAATCATGGCTGGTAGTCAAGTGAAGAAAGGCACTAAAAATGTTTATCTCAAAGCACAGCAGGAGGGTTTGAAATGGCAAGTTCTAGTCAGGAAGGCCAGCAAATATCTTAGAGGTTAAAAGGGCTTTCTTGGCCTGAGTGAAACATAAAGCACTTTCCCCCAGGCACACATCTCTGCTTCAAACAGCTTCGCCAGTCAAGTTCTTATGGCTAGGTTACAGAAGGTCCTAAAGCAGAGGAGAAGGGTTTAACAAAGGGAGAAAAATCGCACCAGTGTTTTGAATGATCTGCAAAACAAATTCTTCGTGTTTTTTGTCTTGAACCTACAATGACTGAAACAACAGGAAATCCACGACATAAGAATATGTTACGTGCAGCTTATTTAATAAAATCAAAGTGATTTAAAGCTCTGGTTATTTTCATGGAGAGAAAAGATTATGTGTTTCAGAAGATGTTCTTAAGATTAGAAATACATGTAAATTAAAGTTTACTGCTTTGAAATCCTGATGACCCAAAATCTGACCCTGAACACGTTAGAATCGTTAGTGCCAAAAGGCCACTAAAAAGGCATAAAATTCAATTTAATTAATACAAGGTTTTTGATTAGGTTGCAGTATGTTGTGTTATGATGTCCAATAATGCCACACACATGGTGGTATCCTCATGCAATAGTGTTGTGTTACATGCAATGGTTGTAGTGTGAATAACTGTCACTGCAAGGAAGGTACCTAATCTCATTATATTCCATGTATTTTTAATGACAATAAAGATCAATTCAATTCAGTATGCAGGCCAGAGGTTACACTTAATTTAAGTAAAGTTTAGGTATTAAACTTTTCTAATTAAAATTCTGTCATTAGCAGAATGCTGGATTGCCAGTAAAGAGTATTTTGAAATGATTTTCATAATGATATAGATAGGCAAGAAAGGAGAATCGCTAAAATGAAATTGCTAATAAAGCTTGTTTAAAATGGTTTAGTGGTAACCTTCTATGTTTGACCTTACATAAAGGTAGACCTAGGACTTTATTTGTAAAGATGTTTTAAAGATATATACTTAAATGTAGTTTAGGTATATGATGAGCATATGATGAGGGAAGAAGTGCTTAGGTCATTTCATAGATATCGACAAGATCAGAGACGGTGTAAAGAAGATTAAAACCACATAGCTTTTTGAATAGGCTAAACAGGGGATTGATAAACAAAACCAAATATGTGGTTTCATTTAGTGGTAGTGTGTCACCATAGGCTTAGATGCATTCGCTACCCAAACTGCAAAATTTCTTCATACCCTGCAAGAAAATGAACTAGATCAAACATATTTAAAGTGTAGACATTTAAATTGATCTTAATTAAATGAGATTATGGTCATTATGAATACATGTGTTGCAATAATATCACTGAATTAATTTCCTAAGTGTCAGCACGACAGTGAGAGAGAGAAAAAGAGGGAGAGAGAGAATAAAATGGATTATCTTGGTGTAGTGGCACCTGGCCATTATGGCATACATTTTTATAATTCTGTGCTTCCAGTGTGTGTAGTAGCTCAACTGATTCTAGAAGCAAACATTCATTAAGAGACTATGTTAACCCTTTAAGACCTACCATAGAACCAAGTCCGCCAGAGCTTATATTATATTTTTACATGTTGTAGTGCCATTTTTGGGAGCATTTCAAGTTGCTATACATCAATACAACCATTATAGCCCAAATTTTAATAATATGTATGCATTAAGTGCATAGTAATTAGATAAATTGCAAAAAAGTGCAATAAACTACAAAAAAGTTGAAAATCGTTTTTGTTTTTTTAACACATATTTCTAGAAATTTAAGAGGCCTATCCCTCAAAACTGTAAAAACAAAAAAGTTGCACAAAATAGTTTCCCACCACAGGAAATTTAGTTTGAGTGTCTTCATAGTTTTATTTTTGAAATACACCAATTTCTATATAATGCAGGAAAAACGAAAATAAATATTATAATGCAAATTTGCAAAAAAACAGTATATGCATCAAAATAAACTATTTCCAGCAGTGCAATTAGACTTCTAAGCATCCCAGAAACGATACAGAAAGTCATAAACATAACTTTTAAAAACACCAGTATAGGCTTACAAGGCCCTGAAATGAAGACATGCGATCATTCGCGCTGACGTCTATTCCAAAGTAGGAAGTGTTACAAACAGCTGATCGGATCGGCAAAGCGCGTTTCTGGAATATTATGTTTTTGTCGTTGCAAGCACTTTTTATGTAATTTTTGCAAAGCTATATGTGGAAGGAAACCGTGACCTAGGACAAGCTGATGGCATAAGATAAGTACAACTCCTCCGGTTTCATATGCAAAAATATTATTATAGCATTTATTTGAGTAGTTATTTAAAGTAGTTATTTAAAGCCAGAATCTAACTTAACTTACAATGAATGGTGATTAGGAGAATCACTTTAGGTATAGAATCATTACTCAAATCTGTTTGCCTACTTCCCCTCAAAATCCATCCATCCATCCATCCATCCATTGATGTGGGGGTTCCCATTTTTAACAAGAGGGGACCGGAAAGTATGCACCAACTATAAGGGGATTACACTCCTCATTCTACCCTGGAAAGTCTATGCCAGGGTGCTGGAGAGTCCATCTCTTAGTCTAACCTCAGATACAGCAGGAAAAATCCCCTCAAAATAAGATTTTAAAAAGCTTTGTTTTCTTTCATATAATTCTACCACTAGCTATATTCAATTTATTCTTTAAAACCTTGTTTCTTTTAGGTAATGCCTCTGTTGGCACCTACCAAAACAGGGACATAGACATGACAGGCTCACTGCAACAAGTAGGGAGGCCAAAAGAAGAGCTACTGCAGCAGAAACTGCTTAATGGCAGAAGGTGTTGGAACATCCAGTGTATGCTACCATCTAACTATCGCCCTTAGAATTGGGCAGGGCAATAATATTCTCTCTCAGTGGACTTTAGCAGCAGGACTTCCTGCTAATTTGTTTGGCTCTGATACCACAGGACAACTTTCGAGTGTTGCCCATTTCCATGTTCTATTGACACAAATCGACAAACCCAAGATGGATTTAATTATTTAGCTAATGATTGTGTGTTTGTGCTGAGGGTTATGGATAATGTACTCTTATATAATAAAATCTGAGTGAAGTTTTAAGAGAAATGGGCATAGGCAGAGCCACAGTCCCTAAAGTTTTGGTTTCTGTCTGCCTTGAAAGTTTTTCTGAATCAATTTATAGAAGAATGAAGTCTTTAAAAATAAAATTTCCCATCCCCACCCAAGAACATGTTTCATGCTGCTGTAAATGACTTTGTTAATAGACTAATAAAAGGTAATCCTCAAAGCATGATAGGTATATTAACTTTTGGCATTAAATGGCCCAGTGAGCTTCACTGCTTGTAGGCTTAATCTATAAGAGCTTTCAGATCTTCTCTCTGGATACTTGATCTCCTTTATTAAACATAAAGCCAGGTCAGGAGTCAAAGCAATAATCTCGACAACATATTGTTTCTGTCTACTGCAATAAGATAAGTCCTAGAGTAACTGATCAGTTCCTTCTCAGGATTTTGCCTACTAAGATGCTGAAAATCAAGATTAACAATGATGATTGGATCCACAATCTTTAAGAGTCTGCATAACACCGCATTTCTCTGAGCTACTGCTTCAGATCACTTCCATTTCCTTTGAGCTTGCTTTGTCAACACTCCAATATTCCTGGTGGGGTACTTCAATACACAACTTCTGACCCTCTGCACTGTACTCCAATATCCTACACCATAGTATCAAGTGTATTCTATATTTTTTGTAAAACAGAACTAAATTCTAAATCTCGATGTTATATTGAATATACTGAATAAGGGAAACAATATAACAGAGACATACAGGCCACTGTGTCACGTTAGTTTAAGCAAAAAAACCTGAACTGCCTTCCTATTCTAACTATTCTAGCTCTCTTCCATGACCCTTTCTGTCTCACTGTCAGAAAAAGAAATCTCACTTCCCCTGCCAATCCAAACCACCCTTGTGACAAGTATTTCCAGAGCTGTGCAGCCTGTGAATATGCAACCTTCTGGAACCCAGTGGAAATTTCCAGAAGCTCACCCGGACCGTGATATATGTCAAGTGATACAGGAAATTAATATGAATATTTTTAAAATAGGAATATTTTAAAGCAGAGATATGTTGAAGGTATACCAAAAATCATGATACTGGTATAACTGTATGCGTTGTTTTATGTTGTTATTATGTTGTTATTATGTTGGTGTCTTTGTTTTACCTTGTTTTTCAGTCAATTATATTTTATTTCATTTTGTATTTGTTTTTATGTTTTATATATGTGTTTTATACAGTGTAGTTACATAAAAGAGTGATTTACAAAATAAACTGCTTATTAAAACATGCATTTCATATGAATACATTTAAACAGTCCCACTGTGCCTAAAAATCTGACATTTACTGTATAAAACATGGTTAGAAAATTATGAACATATTAATTGTTTGGTTGTATTTATTTAATAATAAGTATTTTTGTTTTACTGAGAGTAAACTTCTAATCAAATTGTTAGAAAATACAGCTATTTTGTCTTCCTGTAATGTAGAGTGATATGTATTTAACATATTACCTTTCAATTACAAGATGAACACTTTCATCAGGGCTATGGAAATTATGAACTTGTCAGCATGTTAAGGCTACAAAGAAATAATCAGTGGAATTTACCACTATGTAAACAATGTAACAAAATATAATTTGCACTTGTAGATTCTCTGAAATGTTATGGAGCTGATGAGCCTATCTTCAGAGGTTGTGGATGGTCCATAGAGTGTTCAGTATTGTAGGACAGTGATGGCTTTTGTGACAATTTTTCCTTTAGAAAAGTACATTTAAATGCAACTTTCAGTGTTGGTGGTTGCTTTGAAATTTAGCCTGGCCTCGTATCCATGCTTGTAAAGTGAAAATCAAGGCTTGCACACACATCCATCCCCGGTTGAATTTACTGTCCCCTATTCATAAACAAATGAAGTTTAAGAAGCTCAACAATAAATTGTATCAGTAAACATTATACCTGTCTTTTTAGTATGTTTATCTTTGTTTGTGAGCACATCAACAGTGTTCGCTTAGTGCTGTGTCAGTACAGCCGTAGAGTCTGTAGCAAAGCTGTTGGGGAGTATATGTCAGCATGACTGTGCAATCAGGGCCCTATTTAACCTAGGAAGCTGGTCTTCAGCACATAGGCTGTGTAGCAGCCTTGTGCCACTTAAAGGGGATTTAATCAAAGTAAACCTATTGGACAGCCATGCTTAATTGCACTGAGCTGTGGCGCAGAACTTCCCAAATTAGCCTTCACATGGCTGCAGGGGTTTGATGGAGAAGTTTTTCATTTGTGGGGCTATTCCATGTTAATTTAATCAGTTCGTTTTTTTATTTCCACACCTCACTTTTATTGATTCATCTTCCACTAGAAGATAAATCAATATTCCAAAGGCACCCAAATGTTACAGCAAGGCTTTTAAAGCTGCGAGTGCTTTTAACAAGGGTGTGGGCAAGTTTACATGTCTAAAATCCTCACCTAAATTATAGAGCAAGTTTAGAGGTTTAAAATGACTAGGTTGGGCATGTTACGCATCTGTCATGTCACTTATGGAAAAAGATATGTACATGCTTATTAGGACAAATATATTTTGAACATTTCACACAAATTGTGGCTGACAGACACCACAAAAATGGAAAGACTGAAAGTGATTGTTTATGCCAAGATACATTGCTTCTAGACAACAGGCTTGTGTGGAGATGTGTGCGGTCTATATTAGCAGAAATATGGCCTTTTAATGTGGATTCTGAACAAAAACACGAAAATTGGCATATTTTCAAAATTAAATTAAATGAATGGATGGAAATTTTAATGGAATTTACTACTCTTTTATTCCTGGGAACAAAGTTGGTTTGTCTCTAAATCTGACTAGTAACTTAATAAATCAAAAACTAAGAAACTTGTGGAATTTATGTTACTATCATATCAGGATCTCCGGTGTTCCCTATTTTTAAACCATATGATCCTGTGCAGTTAAAATCCCAAGCTTTTTAAAAATCATTATGAACATGTTGAGTTTTCCGGTGTAGACATTGCTACTGACTATACCACAGCCTCTGAGCATCTCAGTCGGTAGCTTATCACTTGAGGACCATCAATGACTTCCTTAGACCTGCGATGGCTACACCTCATCATGTGTGATGCAGAAGGCATTAAAGTTCTCCTACTGTATACACAATAGTCACAAACAAGCGCCAAAAACCAGTTTCCCTCTAAAATTGCCTTCTTCATGTCTTCCTTGCCTCAGTCCTTTTTCCCACCCACATCTCTTTCACACAGTTTTCATTCCTTTCATCTATGTGTGTGTGTCTGTGGATGGTTCAGTCAGTAATGGGATTGAGAAGATTATGCTTGGGCCATTGTTGTAATGTCCATGTTTTACAAATCTCTCCCTCCTCAGAAACTCTAATGCCAGTTGCCACATAAAGAATATGAAATGATGCAGCTTTTACAGTGAACACTTCATCCCTCTTTTCTTCACTGTCTGCCATTCTTTTCTCTTTCCAGACGCCAAAGTCTAAACAGTCTAATCAAGTTTACAATCTGCTGCACAAATCAATGCACAAGCTGTGACAAGCACACCAGAATCCAAATCTTTATGTGGCCTCTCATTTTCTTTATTTAAGGATTTGAACAATGACACAATTTTTGTAGTTTGTTCTGCTCTGCACCCCAACATTGGATTTTAAGTACATTCTTTCAGCTATGGCCAGATGAGGACTGATTTCTTATTATCCCATGACAAAGATCCAGAGTTGATTCCAAGTGTTGTACTTGGTAAGCATTTCTTGGACTCTTAATATGAAATCTAGGAGGCTGAAACACCATAATAAAAACACCAGAATAAAAGTATCATAGAGATGGAAAAACATTTAACCACTGGTTACACTCAAGAACAAGAAGGCCAGATTAGACTAAAACAGCCTGGTCAGTTCTGAAATAAATACATAAATAAAATAAAATCTTTGGAAAGATGAAACAATTGAGGATCTGAAGCATGCCCCAATATCTGCCAAACACAATGGAGGTAATAGTGGCATTTGGCATGTATGGCTGGCAGTGGCACAGGGACACTAGCGTTTATGTGACGATTGAGAGAAGTAGGATGAATTCTGAAGTGTAGAAGGTTATACTCTGTGCTCAGATTAAGCCAAATGCTGCAAAACTGATTGGACAGTGCTTCCCAGTGCAAACAGATAATGACCCGAGAGTTTCTCAAGGCGAAGAATGCGATATTCCTTAATGGTCAAATCAGTCACTTGATCTCAACCTAACAGAGCATGTTTTTCACTTACTCAAGATAAAACCGAATGCAGAGAGACCCAAAAAAACAAGCAGCAACTGAAGGTCAGTGCAGGACAGCCCTGGAAGAAAGTCTAAAGAGAAGAAACAGTATTTTGTTATGTCTGTGGGTTCTAGGCTTCAGACAGTTATTGACTGAAAAGCATTTTAACTATCTATTTAAAACAGTCGTATGCACATAATGTAAAATAAATGATCACTTCCAGTAAAGTGCTGAACAAATGTAACAAATTAACAATACTGATATTTAACACATTCCTAAAATATTTGTGTGTTCTTGTTTTTATGACAGGTGATGTAATAAATTTAAGCACTGTATCTGTTTAATAAGAAAAAAAAACATTTGGCTTTAGTGGGCAATAGAAATGTAGGATGAGCAAACATAACAAAAATGTAAGATAATGATAATTAGATATGGTATTTCTACTTTATCGCATTAAAAATACGAGCAGGAGAAAGTCTGGTTGGTGATTTGGTTAATTAAGGAACAGGTAAAGGTTTGTAAACACAAGGTAGTTGTGACAGGGCTCTGTCTAACAACAGGGAGTTTTCAGGGTCCATCGAATAGACAGAGGAGAAAATGTTGGGCAGATTTATGTATCTGGGACAGAAAACTGTAGGATGAGGTGGGGTCTTCGACTTAAGGAACGTCATTAGTTATAATTATCAAATGCTAAAGTTTAATATAGTATGAAAAATGTGGTTAGTCACAGATTACTTATGTAATAAGTGTAAATTTGTACAGTAAGTTCCATAATGCTTAACTGCAGCCTTTATGAAGGCTATGTATTCAAATGGACAACTCGGGCCATTTTCCAACCATATTTTATGCATTTTATGTAAAAATGTTACATCTTTTGTAAAAGCAGCTTTAGCAATAATGTGTAGCATGAAAAATTAATGATGCCCGAGAGAATGTTGAGAGCTTCTCTTTTAGTTTTGTAGTGGTGTAATCCAAAAAAACTTTTGACATATAGTTGTCCCTTACACAAGCTATTCACTTGCATTCAGCTACATCCCAAATGTAT
This sequence comes from Pundamilia nyererei, assembly GCF_000239375.1. Lineage (NCBI taxonomy): Eukaryota > Metazoa > Chordata > Actinopteri > Cichliformes > Cichlidae > Pundamilia > Pundamilia nyererei. The sequence continues at coordinate 5,281,206 of NW_005187415.1, forward strand.
TTGTTATTCTAAATATCTCTGCACATGTGACTGAATGCTGAGCTGGAAGGGTGACTGGGAATGAAACTTTCTATAATTTCTTAAAGATGTCAAACGTAGCCATGGGTTTTGACCTTTCAGTGTAGACATTCGAAACAACTCACAAGCTGTGATAGATAAATAGAATAGAATAGCCCTGTTGTACATGTAAAATGAAATTGTAGGAAAAGTTACGTAGATTAATATATATGGTCCAATAGTAGGCATAGAAAGGGTATCTTTGAAGCACAGTTATTAACACAAATACCACTAAGAATTTGTTAAACAGTGGTAATTGAGAATCACACAGAGCCTTGTTAAACTTATTAAAGTGAAACGATTCATGAGGCTCTTGTGGGCTGTATGGTTCATGCTACAGTAGAGAGAACTCTTTATCTTTTACATTTTACTTCTTCAAACATGAGACCCAACGTACTTAAAAATTTCTACATAACACCCTGTGGGTATTTGAAATTATTCTTTTCAGCGGTGTTCAGTTTTTGTCAAAGAAGTCAAATGAAACAGTGAGCATTGGCATTTCAATCGAGCTCTGATTTCTGATAGTGTTTATAAGAATATTTTCTTACCATCAGCACTGAGATATCTGGAAGAAAAAGATAAAACATCTCTGGTTACTAGAGCAGGGCGATATGACCAAAAATATTTATCACGATATACTGTAGATTTGAAAATTTGCGATAACGATATAACTTACGATATAATTGACACTAGACAAGATACTTTACAACTCCACAACTTTATTCGTGCAAAAAAAAATAAAAAATCAAGGTATTTTCAATTAAATGAGCACCTGTTTTTTATGTGCATTAAAGTTATATAAAAATTTAACAGTGCAAATGCAAATTCCTTGCTGACAGTTTAACCAAAAGGCATTTCCAGTGGAAATTGGCCAACATATCCTCAGCATAACATGTATAATATCCACAAAACTTAAAAAGAGGCTATACACACACAATATAGTAATATTATGTTGAAGCACAATACGTATCACTCCGCGAGGCACCTGCCTACGCTCCGACAATCCATCAAGCGGTGTGGGTTTGTAGCTTAGCAAAGTCGTACTAAAACATTTGACAGATTTTCCAGCGCCGTGTACCACATAAAATTGTTTCAAGGTCAGTAAACACAACCAGAATTCATACATAAGGCACACGGGATTATAAGGGGCACTGTCGATTTTCAGAAAAATCGAAGGATTGATTTTAAGTGTGCCGTATTTTCCAAAAAACACAGTAATAACGACGGCCCGCTAGCATGCGCTACCAAAAATAGTGCTTTGTTGTGTATCTGATGGACGAAAGCTAAACCAGTTCCACACCACTGAAGTTGCAGCATTTTTACAAACCAATTCTGGTTCATCCGTTTTATTCAACAATCCGCTTTCGCCTTTCTCATTCTCTGTCGCCGGCACGCTTTTTCCGCCATGTGCGTAGAAAACAAAGGCACTGCGCATGCGCGTTTTACCCATATTCTATCGCAATATTTCATTTTCCTATCATTGCCCGACATTACACAGGTATTACCATGAACGGTATGATATGGCCCAGCCCTACTGGTTACAATCTACTCTCATTTTCACAAACGGCATGAGCTGATTTATGAGAGCTCTTGGAGAAATAGTTGAGTTGGCCAAGTCTGGCCTGCTGTTATTTTTCCACTCAGGCTGCTTTGGTGGCCAAAATAGACGCTTCCTCTCGTATTTTCTTTTTTTTCTTTTTTTTTGCAACAATGAACTAAAATCCAAAATCCCCCATAAGCAGAATTTGTAGAGCCTGAAAACAGAGCCCGGTGGAGCCTCAGACCTGTGCTGAATTACAATAGTGAAAGGTTATTATGGATTTTTTCCCCCCTCCAGTGATGCCAGAAACAGCAGCTTTAACAAAACAGGTTGGCAGTTTGGAGCAGAGAATTCTGTTGTGTGTTTTGTCCGCTTTTGTTTCCATTATTAACCCTAATTTAAGTGATAATTGTCCTTTTCTGCTTCTGGAGGGAAATCGTTTATCACTGCTTTCTCGACCGTGCCAGAATAAGATTTTTTTTTCTTTCAGCTTCTCCAAGCAATGCTTAAGTTGTGAAAAGCAACATTTTCTTTATGCACATGTTCATCCTGGCCTACAGTTACTGCCAAAAGTGGAGGGTGAAATTTCATTTTGTTTTGGGGGCATGCACAAATGGCTGCCTATCATAGCAGAAGGAATAAGAGAGAATTCTCTATGGACTTGGATCTGAATACTTTTTTTATCAGGATGATGAAGGCCAGATTGAAAATTGATTACAACTTGTACAGCACAACAACAAATGTAGAAGAATTCAAAAGCAGATGGTGCTTTGGTGTAGAAAATGACCTGATGTCTGGACTCATTTCAGGTTCATTTCTTTTGCTTTTTGAAAACGCTCTAAGAAAATAAAGAGGTTTTAAAAATTCTAATTCTCAAGCTCTCTCTATCTCACACACCTCCGTACATTTCCACTCTTCCAGATAGTAACCTGATGGATGAATGGCTGAGGATAAAGCACCACACATCTGCTCTGTATCACAGTCTCAGCGGGATGTGGAGCACTTGTGCATAAAGACATTACACAGCTTGTCCTTGCTGAGATAAATTACTACCTGTGTGCACACAAACCATGTCCCCTCTCCTTTATGCAGACAAACACCTACGAGGATACAGGAACACTGTTGAGAAATAAAACTGCATCGCAGAGGGAGCTCCCTGCTGACTTCTGTCCTCACCTCAAGTTTTACATTTACATTATCCTACACTTCTCTTTTACAACCTCAATCTTAGTTTTCCACAGAGCCTAAAAAAAAGAATTCACCCTCTGGTTTGTGGATAGTGGTACAGACCAGTATTGGATAGCTGCCAGAAAAGTGAATTCATAAACTGTGGGTGAGTAACGGTGTTTTGCTCCTGTAAGCACATTCTCCTTGCACTCGCTGTAAAAATGCATTTTGTTTGCCGACATGACAGCTTCTGATTCCAAACAAAAGGGAAAAAAAGAAAAAGAGGAAGGTATTTACATAAATTCTGTCAGAAAATGTAAAACTCTTTTTAACTTCTCTCGAATTGTCCCAAAACTAAAAACAAACGGGTTTCATTATAAACGTCATGCTTTTCTGCTGTTTTGAAAATGTGCTGTATGAGTTCTTACAATAAAATAAAGAGGATTTAATGCTTAGGTACTCTTTGAAATCCTCAAGACGAAGTGCATTGTGCATGGACAAATAGGCATAAACTGTAGAAGGCAATGCTACACGTAGTGCAATGAGAATCTTGGCTGCATCTTGTAATGTCATATTCCAGTGTTTTCCCTGTTTAGCAGCGCTTTCCAAAGTTAGAGTGGCGCCAGTAAGGTTTGTCTAGGCTCTAAGCCCCGCTATTTCACTCAGTATTTTATATTTTCGCAGCAGCACAGTGGCATGGTGTTTAGCACTGTGTGACCAGGAGATATGTTACCTCACAGAAGGTTTTGAGTTCAATTCCACCATCAGGCTGTTGTCTTTCTGGGTCGTGTTTGCGTGGGTCCACTCCAGGTACTCTGGCTTTCTCCCACTGCCCAACGACATGCAGATAGTGGGAATAGGTTAATTGGAAGGCTCCCGCTACTCTGAAAAGGATGAGCAGAAGAATGAATGGATTTCATGTTTTGCCAAAACAATGGCAATAAAGTATGCTGCATTAACTACAAGAGGATTCTGTTTAAAGTGTACCCTGAGATGTAAAAAATAACTTCTGCTGAATTATTTCAATACTGAAGAAAAATATATAGAATGCTTTAAAGCAGATTTTTTTTGAGTTTGTGATTGACAGGAATAACAAAGTAGTCAAAAAATGTCAGAGAAAGTCTAAAAATAAGTGCTTCACGCATATTGTATCCTCTTTGTTTGCAGCTTTCTGAATTATGGCTTTTCTGACTGTTGGTAACTGCAGAGCTTTCTAAGGTTGCTAAATTACTGCCGTCATGAACTGTATTACAGCTGCTGCTACAGATGATGATTGCGTTGGTACTAAGTGGGTCAAATCCACTGGTCCAACCACAATAACAAACTACTTTTTTTAGAATACCTGCACCTGAATTTTTTACCTGATGGATCGTCTTTGCATCACCTCTCTCGCTCTTTCTTCCTCCCCCTCAGTTCTTCACCTCAGAGTCTGAAAGACTAAGCTTCATGGCTTCTGTGTGGAAATGATGCACAGGTACACATCCATGTGATTTAAAATACTCATTTGGCTGAGTGGCACAAAAAATGAGCACTTAAGACAAGTTTTTATAAATTCACTGTGTTTGCTAATACTGTACACCTGTGGCAGTCTGCTACAGTATACGTTCGCAAATGCTCAGGAACAGAGTCCTATTTCATGAGCCAGTTAGTTCAGTCTTTTTCAGGCTCAGAGTTAGGATGTCGTTGTTGTGCAGCATGGAGTTGTACCATAAATCCTGCTCTGTCCCTGACAAAATCCCCCTGGATCATATTCTGTTTTGGACTTCCACTGTCTGTCTCCTCAAAAGCCTCAAGATTTTTCAGAGATTAACTACAGGCCAGTGTAGTCACTTTCGGTGTGTGGTGGGTGTATGTGTGCATCACACTAATAAATGATTGATCCTGTGTGCACGTGTATGTGCGTGTGCGTGTCTTCAGTTTTCCCCAGAATTGTTTATCTGGTCTACTTCAGACTTGGCAAGTGTTTTTCTGGAGACCCAGAGAAGTGTTGTGTCAGGTTCTTTGGATGAGCCTAAAAAGAAAAACATGAAATCGCAGTCACCGTTTTTGTGGCAGTCAATCAGCTTATTTGACGCCATCAATTATGACAAAGATATCTTTCTAAAATACCCATGAGTTGACACTCAGAGAACAAGCTAAAGCAAATAAAGCTAAACATGTTCATCTACTGTGTGGAATCATCAATAATGTGATGCTCTGTAAGCACTGCAAACTAGAAAGTGATAATCACCAGTGCAAATGCATAAGGACTTGAAGAAAAGCATCCAAGACTGCAGCAACAGACAGAACCATGTTTGCTTTTGTTTCAACCCAAGCAGGATATATGAGGATTATCAGCACACAGGACCAGTTGGACCATTCCAATCATGTCCTAGTGTAGTTAATGCAAAGAGTTCTGGGTCACGTGAGCAATAAGGAAGTGGCAAAATGAGCATGGGAGTCATGCACTGCAATGAATTCATGTCAAGTTTGTCAGTTGCATAGCATGAAGGACTGTGTAGTTGTGTAGTGCGAAACTGTTTTAAGAGTAAAACGTGCCCGTCATCACAGCTCAATGCATGTTTCATCTGCTTAAGTCACTTTGCAAAACATACACGCTTCATGCAAATCTGTCACCTTACATTTCTGTCTCTTTCCCCTTCCTAGCTCCCTGTCTCGTTTGTTTGTTCATATTATCTCATTAGCTTGTCCACCGTTAGTCAATCAATCTCCCTCTCATTGGACCACTACTCTTTGGGTGAAGCCCATTAGTTCCTGAGTCCTTCACTGCCTCTGTTTCCAATGCTCACAGTCTATTCACTGCCTGTCACTATCAGTTCTTATAGATGCATGTGGGTGTGCGTGGGTGTGTTTGTGTCCATATGTATTACACAATTACTGTTTGCCCTTGCATGCACGTGCATCTGGGGTAATGCTTTCTGAAGGCATAACCAAAGTTCAACTGCAAACTTAACACAGTTGATGAAGCGTAAATGAGCTTCATCATGATGAGCGAAGGTCACAATGAACACAGCCAACAAAGCACACAAACCCACACACTTACATACATCGAGTCCTAGCTCACAATTGCCTTTTTCTGTTGTGACATATTCACGAGTGAAAGTGGAACAAGGATCACATCAGGAAAAGAACACATGAGGCCGCAATCCTAAAATCAAAAAAGTCATCAGATCAACAAATATTTTCATTAAATATTTCCAGGTCGAAGTGTCTACTGAGGCTGTCCTCTTTTTAAAATGCTTGCGTCCTATTTTACTTAATAGAAAAGAGACTCCCCAAAACAATCAGTGGCTATTCTCAGCCTCTCAGGGTTATTTATTAGCATTTTGATGCTCAGTTACTTAGCATTTAAGCAAAATTTTTGAAAATTCTCAGAATGTCCTGAATGCTACATACTTGAGCATCCAGGACATTCAGAAAAGAGTTACTCTCATATTTCATTGTGGACATTAAGCTTAGGATCAGGACTTTTCATAGCGAGTGATCCAGATTGCAGCAACATATAAATAACTAACCTTGTGTTGTGGCTGAATCATTTCAGAAGTTCTCTTGCCTGAAGTTTGACCTGTTTTTGCTATCTTTTTCCTACAATATAGCTTTTGCCAGTCTGGAACTCTCAAAATAAACTTGTATTGACTTAAGCCTCATCCCTTCATCTTCCATGCTAATGTGTCTATATTAGCCTAATCCCAGCTCAGTAGCTAGCTACCAGATAGTGTACAATTATTTCTCAGCTAACCTGACTTCACTAACCATGCAAACATTGCTGCTATTTTATTATCCATCTTTTTTTTAAATTTTGATGTTATAGCACAGTTCTACCATTTAATTTTTCTAGAAATATGATCAGAGCGTGTTATGTCATTTTTAAAAGGTAAAAGTTTTAACTCCACTAAATCTTATATGTCCTTGTTTTCTTGGATGTCTGGTCATTAAACTTAATTACACCTGGGAGAACAGCCACACTGATCATTTTATTGGAGCTGAAAGAATTTGGACCATATTAAACTCTCAGTGTTTCTACAATGTTTATTTGATATTGGAAACTGAAACAGGTTTTGGACCTGGAAACGGCTAATGATGTCAGGTTTAATGAGCGGATGCTGGGGGACTTCCTGCGATATGATAGATAAACTGAGCATTTCTTCTCTACTCACCTCTTTCCACCTCCCATGTGGTTATGTACCACTGCTGCATGTCATTAAACTTTTCTTCTCTTTCTCCTCAGCAGCAGATGGCTGTCCCTCCATTAAGCTTTTCCTTTTTTTTCTGCTGGTCCCTTGCTGTTAAAAGGGGGTGTTACGAACTTGCATGTTCATGTGTTTGTTTTTATGTTAAATCAGCTGTGCCAGGGCCCTGCTCCGATTGGTGCGTGGATACACCGCCCCAACGTGACTGGTCCCAGCTGGAGGACCCACCCATTAAAAGGAGGCTGGAGTGCTACAGCGGGAGAGGTTCTCGTGTTTCTCCTCATGACCCAGCAGTGTAACTGTGGCAGCCGCTGGCTACAGTGCGGCTTAAAAGTTGTGGAAGTGGAGTGGGTAGGGGTGAGCTGCCGTTTCTTTTGATCACCCGTTTTTTCTTGTTTTGAATTAGTTAAGGAGGTCAGACGCTGTCTTTATTTTTGGACTTTGTTTTGGTAAGGTCAGGGGTGCGGGATTTGTGTAGATTTGTTTTTGTTTATTATTTTGGCCTTGGCTCACCCTGAAGTGTTGACAGGACAGATGAAGCAAAACTAAGCACACTGAACACAGGGTGAGAAACTGTCAAAATAAAACAGGAAGTACAAACACTAAGACCATGACTAAGATGTGAACTTGACAGCGCGACCGATGAATAAATACACAAAGACATGACTGACTGGGGGAGAGAAAGAAAACACAAAAGATGATAACTATAACTTGCCTAACCTAATAAAGAACACAGACTAGAAACAAAGAGAAACTAACACAATCAAACAAGAAGTCATGAACTGGAAATAGAGATAATGAAACTCAGGGGCACTTAGGACAAAAGAGCTCCATCAAAAATTCTTCTTAACTTAGATTGATCAAAAAAAAAAAAAAGACAACTTATAGAGCAGGAGAACAGACTATAATGCAAAGATACCGAAAACAGAATGAGAAAAAAAACCCAAACCTCTTACAAAGTCAAAACCCTTGGTTAATTGAGTTTTGATTGGGAAACAACCTTATTGTGAATCAGCCTATTTTCTCTATGCATAACATTGGGAGAAGGTTTATTTAAAAATATCCGCATACTGTTGAAGAATGTAAACAGATAAATTCAAAAGTAAGTAAATAAATACAAATTTGTCACATGGTTTTCTTTTGATCTCATACACACTGCAGCCTTCTGCTGTGTTACTAGCTATTTCAGGCAGAACACTGTAAAAATGCTACATCAGACAAATTGATTTTCTTTTTCTTGTTCACCTAGCTTACCCTCACTTCACTGCCTTCTGGTCCCATTGTAACCATGGTTGAGGCTCTAGCATGGTTCAGTCCCCTGAGATGGATAACAAAGGCTATCTATCTGCAGATAGAGTCTGGCCTTTTGAGAACACTTTAACACCTGCATGGTCTCTTCAGGTAGCTCAGATTGGTTATGATACACTAGATTTTTTTTTCTATTTACTTTTTTTTTTTGCGCAGTGCTGAAATGTTGTGTTTACAACATGGAGTGCATATGATGGAGATGACAGCTGAGAGTTTAGGTGGCATTACATGTGTCCAAATTGGTGGATCTGCATCAGCCCTGCTACCTCGGTTAGTGCTTTCACCAGGACAGAGAATAGACGTCCTTGTCAACACTGATAGGCAGAGCCATGTTGAGTTGACAGCAGTAGCAGCATACACAGCAAGCGTGTGTTTGTTTGCCATGTCTCTGTAATGCCACGGCACAGAGGTTGATGGGGTAGCAGTCTGTGTCAATGAAATGTGTGTGGCTATACCTGTCTTCTGTTTTTGTGTCCCTTTGTTTTCCTCTGCTCTCTTTCTTTTCTCTTTCTCTCCTTGTTGAACGGAGAAATCGTTTCTTTCTCTCCCCTATCTGCCTACTGTCTGAACTGAATTATGTCACAGAAATGCATTAAGATTCAGTTTCACTGTCCTTCTCTAACTTCCACTCACTGACAGAGAGCAACTGGAGTGAAAATCTCTGCTTTCTTTCATTGTTTCTTTCTTCGTATTCCTTCGCCTCTTTCTCTTACTGCAGGGTCTCACTTTCTGACAAGAAGGAAATGCAACATTGAGTGCACTCAAGACCTGTATCAAGGGAGGGTGTCGGAGAAGACAGAGAGACAGAATCAGCTTGGCACAGGCAGACAGGAAGATAATGAGAATAGATGGCAGCAGACGACCGTCAGCATCCACCTATACACACAAACGCGCACAGACACAAACACAGAGGAGAAAGATGATAATCAGGTGACAATGGATGATAAGTATTTATAGAGTCTTTGTTTCTTTTCCGTCTTGTTGTGTGAGCCTTGAACCTCTTCAGTGAGTTTCCCACTCTTCTGCAGTGAAAATCAAATTTGGCAGCCATACACTGCCGTATATTGCATTGGAATAATTTATGAGGCGCAGAAACATTGTGTTGGTCCTACTGAAGAAAATGTGTTGCTGAAATGCCCATTTGCTGGTAATGCTACACTGTACCCATTGAGTCTGTTTGTCATTATTAACCAATTGAGAATCGCAACTGCTGCAAGCGGGAGGTGTGTGCAGACAAGCTGAAAGCCTGGATACTGTTGTTACACTAACACATGGAGTTTTAATATGAATACATTACATTACATATACAACATATTAATATATTAGTGGTTAGAGGGAATGCTGTCAGTGGTTTCACTTTTTCCTTTCTGGGGCTTTGTGTGACTAGTTTTCTGTAATACTGGTGTCTGGGAGCTGACTCACAGTTCAGTGCACAGCAAGTAGGGATGGATACCAAAAGCCTAGGTGATGGGGCACAGTCATACTTGGCTCAAAGCACAGTTCTGAATAAATGGTAGTATTTGATAATAAAGACTATGATTTATGGTGTAATTTTCCTAAGTTTTCCACGTACTTTTTCTGAATTTCAGGTATAATTTTCATTACAAAAAAGACACTTACAGCTAGGTGCAAGTAGAACAGGGGACTAACAATCAGATTTCTTTTTTTCTGTTTTTGGTACAAAATGAGAAATAATTATACTGATTTTGAAGAAGTCAGCAAAAGAGTTTTTTGACAAGGGATTAAAATGGCAGGGAGCTTTACAGATGTAAAGGTTAAAGATGTCTACATAACTGGAAATGGTTTAAGGATATATTGTAACATAAAAGTAATATATCAAATTAACGTGAATGCTGGCTATAAGCTGACAGAAAATAAATCACTATTATCTCTAATGATTTTACCACTTATAAATGTCTTTAATAAAACAGAAAGAACTGATAGGAGTTTGATCAGGAACAGGAATAACAGACAGTATTACCCGTAAAGTAGTTGTATCCAATCTGAATCCTCAGTGTTTTTGTAGATGATAACCATAACCTCAAATCTTGGCCATGATGTCACAGATAGCACCTTTTCACTGGGCCCCTCAGACAAGAATGATCAAACACATTGAGCTTGTTGTTTTTGTTAAGAACAACAGGAAATGCTAGATGGACTCAGGGTGATGTCATAAATCCGTTCAATCAGAAAGTCATCTTCCTTCCAAAGTTCTAACATAATAATCCTATGATCAGTTGCCACACTGCCGCATATCAAACATGGTGGTGGCATATACTTCCTCTATTCCTGCTTTCTCTTTCTTTGTTTGACTGCCTGACAACTCATTTCAGTTTTTTGTTTGTTTGTTTGTTTTTGGTTTGGTTTGGTTGGTTGTTTTAAATTGCAATCACTTGTTGGTGATCCCCCGGCATCCTCTGGTCACTAGGTAAAAGTGTGTATTGTCCAACGGGTTGGTGAATGGTTGCTTGAGGTTACTGGCTGTTGCTAGGTGAAAATGGTTGCAAAGAAGGAGCTGCACTATAAAGCTCCTTGTACTTTCTTTGGTCACATGAAGCTTGAAAAAATGTGATGCAAACTGAAAACAAAGAACAAAGTAAAGGTTGTGCCTTGTTGTGTTGCAACCAACACATTTCAAAAGGTGGTCCATTTCTGTTTGAAACTTGTAGTTGTACTACCACTTGATGAAGTTTCTGAGTGTTTGCAGACAAGCCGGCATCTTCTTTGTAAACTCCTGGTGACTGAGGCAGCCTGCTAGTTACCTAAGCAATCATAAAAAAGGTTTTTGTTGCTCTCTGAGACCAGTGTTGAACAAATAACTACTAGCAATGACCTGCAACCATTTGCAGATGATACACTTCTCCCTACTGACCAGATTGGTCTCTAAGCCGGCGTGAAAGGACCTTTAGTCATAAATGTTACACCAGCTGCCAAAAACCAGTCTAACTACAATACAATAATATAAATACAGTTAGACCTGAAGTGTGTTTATGTGAGAATTTGTTAAATTTTTTTCAACAATTTTATTAAAATTTAGTGGTTAAGTGGTTTGAGTTTGAATATCTTTAAGTACCTTTATCTTACTATGCAAAGCACCTTAAGGCAACTGTTGTTGTGATTTGGTGCAATATAAATAAATTGAATTGAATTGAACTGAATACAGAAGCATTGCAGTAGTGTTTTTTTAATTTTTAAAAATCATTGATTTGCCTTTAGGCTACTTAACTTTAGGAAAAGATAAATAGCCAGTTTAGATAAGAGTACAACTGACTCTTTTAGCGTCTCCATAGTTTTTTTTTCTAAAGCCAACAGCATAACTGAACCCCCACTGATACTTTTGATTGGTGCAGTTTTTCTTTGCTCACAGCAGTATAGCAGTATCCAAGAAAGCCACAACCCTTAATTTTATTATACTTAACAAAGAATTCTGGCGTTGGCATTCATGACAAAATTGTAGATACAGATTCTCAAACTCACCGCTTGTCTTCTACACCCTACACCCTGATAACAGGGCTGTATGTGTGATGAAGGAAACTATTTTTTCCCCTTTAAGTTTTCCAAGGTGAGCACACTTCACAAAATAGCTGCTGAGGCCTTTGACAACAACTGAGATTGAGTGCACAGCTATCAACATTGTGGCCTTGTGTATGTTTTGGCCTCAGAAATCATTATGAGCTGTTTTCAACTAAAAAATACCTAGAAAGGGATGTGCCCATCTGGATGATACCACCTCTATTAATGTGCTCTACACCTCTGTCCTTAGATAACCATGGATCATTTCTCTCTAGGCACACCGCATGGTATTTAAATTAGTTGATGCGCACGGTGCTTTGTGGTGATTTAAGAACTGCTAAGAGGCATAAAACGGAGCAGAGCTGTGCCCGTGCCTTTTTCTACTCATGCTCTGGTATGCATCATGGTTCTAGAGCAGGGGTGGGCAATCTCAGTCCATGAGAGCCGGTGTCCCTGAAGGTTTTAGATCTCACCCTGGGTCAACACACCTGAATCACATGATTAGTTCGTTACCAGGCCTCTGGAGAACTTCAGGACATGTTGAGAAGCTAATTTAGCCATTTAAATCAGCTGTGTTGGTTCGAGGACACATCTAAAACCCCACGTGGACACATCTAAAGCCCTCGTGGACTGAGATTGCCCACCCCGTTCTAGAGTATTTGAATATTTGAGAATCAGAATAAAAAATGGTAAGTTTTACTCTAAAACAAATAGTATTCCCTTTATGATACACAGTTCACTGTGTTCAAACCAATCAGGGATAAAACCTGGAAATATCCAGTTTATTACATTCGTATTCCAACAGTCAGCAAACATTTACATCACAATCTTAGATTGTAAATTCTGGTCAAATTATATGCGCTTTAATTTTTTCATTTAAAACTAGAATCAACTGTGCTGAATAGACTAATATGGAGTTTAAAATAAAACATTAAAATAAATAGTTAACAGTTATTATCAGGTTTCTAGCAAGTATCAATTTAATATCTTTTTTTTGTTCCTGTTTTAGAATCTATGTTGAACAAAATGAGCAATGCAGAAAATTCATGTTTTAGGGAATTTTCAGGAATCGCTACTGGCCAATTTCTTGGCCAGTTTGTATAATTCTAATGAGCCTGAAAGTCAACGTTTGGTGTGACCACCTTTATTTTTCAGCATGCCTCAACTCTCGCAGGCAGCTTTCTTGTAACTTCTTTAAATACTCTTCAAGAATAGTTTTTCAGGCTTTTTGTTGAACATTCAAAGCTCAAAGGCTGAAAGCCTCATTCAAAGGCTGCTTTTTGTTCTGCTGACGATCTGTTTTAATAATGTTGAGGTCCAGGTTCTGGGGAAGCCAGTGCCTGACTGATGGTGTTCCATTGTGCAATTTTCTATTTAGGTATGCTTTTACTGCATTAGCAGTGTGTTTGGGGCCGTTTTCATGCAAAATAGTCAGTGCCAATCAGCTGCTTTCCAGAATGTATTGCACGGTGAATCAAAATCTGACAGCATTTTTCTGCATTCACATTTTCCACCTGTCTTGACACTGGCTGAAAAGCAGCCACAGAGTCTCCACCATCTTGTTTTTATTGTTTGTTTGTTTTGCAGATGGGTGTAGACACTCACTGTTGTACTTCTTTCCTGACCTCTTCCATACATTTTGGTGATAACTTGAGGCAAACATTTCATCACTCCACAAGATCTGTTGCCCACACAATTTTTCTTTGTTGCAGACTATGGCTCCTTGGAAGGAAAATGTAAAGGAATTGTTATGGTAGTGGTAATTGTGGTTATTCTATAGAACAACATATCACGCTAGAAGCTGGGTCACCAACTCTACCCACTGCAACTATAACCACTTAATTTATTAGCACCTAATGACATAGCAATAAATAGCAACCAAATACTGGAAGAATAAAATGTTAAATACAGGGGGGGAAATGTGGCCTTCAGCGTATTGCTGTGGTACATACTGGGAGGCTTTTTATTAGAGTAAAATACAAGGTTGCCTCATAAAAGTTACAGCTGTAATCATTGTTTTTTTGCTCTTTAACATGTAAATAGCCATTTTCGTTGAAGTACTAACGCATGATCTGATGGTCAGCTACAGTTTACAATAATTCAGTGGATTATGTCCTGATTTTTCATTGTTGGCAAATAAAACATCCTGAGTCATGTTTCCTGTGTAATTTGAAAATTCCTGTGACTCAGCCTCTATCCTTTGATTCTCAAAGCATTGTAAAACCATTCAGCTTGCACCCTTTATGGAAATGCTTTTTTCTTTCTGGGGTCACTTAAAAGAGCCAAGCATAAGCGTCCCTTCAATTGAAAATGAAGAATGATTCCAGTAAGCTCATCCTTGAAAGCAGCAGAAAAAGATGATTTCAAGGAGTATGCGGTCAGGAAAGAGAATAAAATGTCATTTTATAACTTTTTGTGATCAATGTTGAAAGCATTTTAATTTTAATTTAACTAAGTGCACACTGAACATGTGGTCATTTTAAATATCAGGTACCTATTTTCTGTTGTTTAAAAAAATAGTGGCCATGGTGAGAATGCATGTGTGTGCTCGTGTGTTCATGTTGTCATGCATGAAATACACTGAGACAGCGTAATTTATTATTTAAACCAGACTGTAAGAATGTAGGCTTGTGTATGATGTATGTATGTCTCAGAAAGTATGCTCACAGCTACCTGGTGGGCTCTTGTGAGAAAAATGTGCAGGGTTTTATCACCTGAGACTTCAGCTGTGTCCGGAATATCCATGAAAGTGACAGGATGCAAGTACCCAACCCAAGCTGACTGCTTTAAAAAACAAACTGCTGCTCCAAGCATTATTTCTCATATCAATAAAAAGTATTAATTGTCACTTACATAGTAAGTTAATCATAGTAATCATTGGTTAATCATATGGCTTACAGATGATTTATTTGTTCTTTTTTCCTCGTATACAATCGCCTGGTGAACTGGGGAAAAAAAATTATTCGTGTAATGAGTAGAAATGTTGCTAACAAAAAAAAATGCTGATATGCATAAACTGCATTTCTTTAAGTACTCAGTTGTGACTGGTTCTGAAAAGTCTAACCCACATAGAATGCCATGTTTAAATTTAGACTAAAAAGAGGTTAAATTTCTATCGTTAATTGTTTGTGATGGCTACGAGAAGTCAATTTCGTTTATATAACTTCCCCATTTAAAATGTAATAAACCCTCAAAAATATGGATGATGAAGGAAATCACTACTTTGAGTGACAGATGG
>NW_005187415.1:5297728-5298540 GCF_000239375.1 Pundamilia nyererei
TTTGCTTTAAATCAGCTGTCTCTTCTGGACATTTGTGATTATTGCACTGAAACGTTACTGATGTTGCTGGCGTTACTTTTGTGGCTGCACAAATGTATAAAGATACTCTTCTCTCAGATACATCTACAGTACAAGAAGCTAAAATCAATAAGGTCCGTGCAGACGTGTATGAACGGAGACCCATCTGTCTATTTTGTTTTGCCATGCTTTCCATTAAAATTTGTTTCTACTCTTTTGCTAAATGCCTGATTTTATTTGTCAAATAAAAGTGTAACATATGATATATATAATGTTTAAAAAAGAGATGAATAAATGAAAAATGACCAAACAGCCTTTTCAAATTACTTGCCCTTTGTTTTTCTCTTTCTCTCTCTTGTGTAATGCTTTATGTCTCTCCCCACACTGACAGTCGGACATGGCTACAGACCCCAAAATAGAGCTGCTCTCATCCCACTCCTATTCACAGCTTGGCGCTGGGAGCCAGGAGGCTCTGAAACATTCTTATACTGTGCAAGCACAAGGACTAAAACATGTAAATGCTTACAAATTCATCACAGTATAAGAAGGAAAGAAAGTGAGATTCAGCCTGAGGAAACATGCTTCAGCAAACGACAGAAACACTATTAGGGAGCATTTACGTAGGCCCATCATTATATTATATGCAAAGCCTCAGTTTCAGCAGTTTCTTCATTATCTTTTTCTTTTCTCATGTCTCCATTCACTCTTTTATCATCCTTTTCTACCTTCTCCCTTTGTCTACTCTCTCCCATTTCCCATTTTCCCTCATCTCTGTCTTGATCTTTTCATCTATC
>NW_005187415.1:5298936-5303750 GCF_000239375.1 Pundamilia nyererei
TTTTTTTTTATTAAGATACCAAATTACAGTTTTTTATTTGCATTTGTGAACAGAAAAATGTTTTACTGATTGAATATCATGCTTCTTTAAATATCTGGCGTCCAACAAGATGGATAGATATAGATGTAGATATGGCTATAGAAATGTATATTAGTGAAGTATAATTGATGTCTCTTCCTTATGTTCAGTATCTATACTTGTGTATTCCATTAGTGTGTGACCTTTAGGTACTGACCTTTAGCAACACACTGAATGTCCTGAGAGAATCCCAAAGCAGGGTAAAAATAATGCCATGCATCACTGTAGCCTTGCACACCATTGAAATTAGCCTCTTTCATCATGTCTACTGCACAAGGTCAAAGCATTGGTAAGAATTGCCATTTTGAGCCATAAAAAGCCCCGCTTGCACTTTGACAGCCCAATTACCCCACAAGATTTGTTGGAATATGATTGTCCACTGGTTTTCATAGCTTTAAAGACACGTCTTTTGTTTTTGCCATTGGTTAAATAATTAGTTTTAAAGTCGAGGTCATTTGGAAGGACACGCAAACAACACATAACTTTACCTAAAAACAGTCTATGACAGTCTATGACTAACACATTCACACACTGTCATGTGAATGTGTGTGAATGGGTGGATGATTGAATGTGTAAAGCGCTTTGGGGTCCTAGGGACTAGTAAAAGCGCTATGCAAATACAGGCCATTTACCATTTACCATAAACAAAACTATGGAACACAATGTCGATCGGTCAATATTTCTGAGTATTCGTCCATCTGCAATGGGAGTTTTATAGCAAAAAAGATTTGAAGAATGGTGGTCCACGGGATAAAATCATTTAGACTTACCTGTATCCGCATTCATCGGGGTGCTCAGAATACAACTGTGAAATTGCACATGTTACTGCCTATATGAGAAGTTGTTTGAAAGTGGAAATGGAAGTCTGTTGATGGACAAAGAAACACCTGTTCACTGCTACAGGGTAAGGCTCATGATTGAATTGCATCACGCTACAATACGATAGCAGTTGTATAATCTGAATTGAAAAAGTGGACACGGGTATTGTAAGTGCTGCATTTCTGCCTGACTTTAACTTTTGTAGTCTGTAGTAAGCTGGCAATTGTGACACATTAACAGCGTGCGTGCATGTGTGTGTGTTTGAGAAAATGAAAGATGGAGTGACAAAGTGAGGAAAAATGAAAAGACTTTCAGGCAAGTGTTGAATAGTAAATTGCATTATTTTGTAAAACGTTTATTTCATTTGAATTTAGAATTTTCCTCATAGTATGCAAATAATAGGTTTGTTCACTTGGATTGAAAAATATATACATAATGAAACAAATTCAAAAACAGAACAAAACTGTTAATTTATACAGAAAAAAAGAATAATTAACTGAAGTGCATTACTGTAACAGTATGCACTATGTCTATCCCCAGCACACCCCTTTCATTTGCAATTAAGTGATGCGCAGGGAAAGTACAATTTGTGGGCTCCTGGTGTTGTTGTCAGGCAATTAGCAAGAGCTGCTCTCATTGCTCACTATGTCTCTGTTAAAACTTTAACTTATATCTATATTGCATAAGGCGTTGCTTTTAAATGAAAGCTGCAGCAGCGCGTCCCTGTTGATCAGTAAAATGATGAAAACTTTGTAAACGAAACAAGGAACATTACTTTAGTTATAAATCTTATTTCCATATAAGTGTTGGCATGTGAACCCTAACACCCAGACAATTTCAGTGTCTCTCTGTTGCCATGGCTGCCAAAGTAATTACAGGATGCCTGGCTGGAGTTAGTGTTCTCTTCCTCTCCAGCTCTCATTGGATGCTTTACAGCTCAGTCTGATTGAAAGTTCTTTTAATAAAAAAAAGTGTTTTTCTCAGTAAACACAAATACAACTGTAGATTTTCTTAACATGTCACATGTAACATGTCAGTCCAGTGTTGCTTCTGCTGTTTCTGCTAATGTGACCAGATGGTGCAGGGACAAATAATCGGAGTGTTTGTGTTTCATTTTCTCCAGAAATGTAAGAAGAAGTAAGTACTTCTGTGACACAAAAATCAAAACTGGCGAGATGCCATGAATAAGTGGAAAATTCTTGGTGAATTAAAAGCCAAATGACACCGCTCTAGTGTGTCAATAACTGTTGGTTACATGCTGTAGAAATATATCCAGGTGGCACTAACCAGATACACTCACTTGAGCTGGGCATCAAGAATGATCCTGTCACAAAAGGGCTTGTTATCAGCTAAGGCTGAGGCAACCTTTCACTGCTTGAAATGAGCAGGGCATGCAGCGATGGTCGAGACCGAGGTTAAGCGGTGTGCAGATATTATTTCAGGGGTCACAAGCGGGGCAGGAGTCTTTTGCCAGCATTTTATGCTCTAAGCAAATTCTCCTAAGTTTCTCCTCACTGGCAAAAAACCTGCAACTTATTACTTTGCCTTGACCCAGAAAAAAAGCTTACATTTTGAATTTTTGATCAGACTTCATCATCATTGCGAGTCCACAGCAAACATAACGTCCAGAACTTCATTAGTGATGTAAATCCAGAATGAATCGCACTGAAGGTTTTCCCAGAAATATTTAACTCCTAAAAGTCGAACACATCTGTGTGTGTGTGTGTTATTTTTCTTTGTTTTTGTTTTTTCCAGGAATGTGTGGAGAATGCTAAAGGTTAAAAGGCCTCTGGTAGATGTCAGGATGTCAACATAAGAATGGAAAAATTAATAAAGAAGGAAAAAGAAAACAAACGTGCAAAGTGAAACCCACTGCACTATACCCCCTAATTATGCAACGACCGGATGCGAACTACTCAAAGTGCATCTTGGGTACGTCATCCGCTATTTATGTGCTCAAATTATGCTATAAAAACTTTCCCTTATTGATTATAAATGACATCAAAAAAGAACATAGGCAACCAGTGCAAACAAAACCAGTGCTATCCACATTGTTTGCTCAAGCCTCATGTCCACCACATATTTATCAACTGAATGAATCCCAATTAGAATGATCTAAAAAAAAAAAAAAAAGCTTAACTCATTCACTGCCAGCCATTGGCAGTGAATGAGTTAAACCCATTGACTCATGCACTGCAATTGACGGCTATAGACGTCAATGGCAGTGAATGAGTTAATATGTTATGCCTGAAAGCCAACACATGTTAGGCTTTGAATGCTGCTGCTGCAAGGAATTGTGGGAGGCTTTATCTCCCTTTGTAAAGGATTGTCCAGTGAATACTAAGGAGATAAGACAGAAAGCACTGGAGCAACTTTCCTTCGCAATTAGAGAATTCGACCAGCTCTTATCATGGCTGCCATTTAGATACCTCTGGGCCATTTCACTCAGTTAGGAACCTCCCCAAGCAAAAAGATTATTCAACCATATTCAAGTATTTGCGTCATAGCCACGCTGTTGTTCTGCAAGGTTGTCACCTATTGGTGAGTCTTTGCAAGGCCACACACAATCAATTACAATGGCAGTGCCCACATAGGGGTTCAGATAATCTCCTGGAGCTCAGGTCTAATTTGTAGTAGTGCATTGTTAACTTGGCTTTCGTAGCTGCTTGTGTTCAGTGTAAGCACAGCTAATGTAGGGATATAGCGGTTATTTATCCTCACCCTTCCCGGCCACACAACACAACTATTGTTTGATAGTTGCACACTGTGAGTACAATAGGTGTTCACGCAGCGCCTACCTGGATTTTCACATGCACAGACTCTCTGCTACATAAGCTGAAGGGATTTTCAGGCTTCTGACAGGGCTGAAGAGATTAATGCAGACAGCCATAGAAGGGAAAAATATGATTTGCTGTGCTGTCTGATTTGACTTTGTGAGGGTATGTAAAATAGTGATTTTCCATCCTTTTGTTGAGAAAATACACAAGTCAGAATCATACATCTCTGTGCCTTACAGGAAAAACTGCTCTGTCAGTCAAAAATGCAAAAGTGCTCTGTGAATCCCTTTTCCAACAACATCACCATCTGGTAAACACTGCTGTTTTGGCCTTTTTAATCTGCTTGACATGAACATAACATTGGTGTAATTTGAAATAGGAATGTTGCTTCTTTTTAAAAGTGTGCTAGTGTTGAAATAGTAGTAGAACTTAATGACTCGTAGACTCAAAAGTAAATGCAGAGTGAATGCACTGGTGGAAAGCCAAATTTGGGCACAATTTTGTCTCAGAGCTTACATTTAGTTCTAATGATTGCACCGCAGTCAAGCCAGAAATTAGCTGATTTTTGATTTGTTCCAATAATGGGAATTCTTGATTTTTATTACTGTGCCAACTCTGTGCTTTCTGCTACCAGAGTATAAATTAGGTGTACTATTTTGAAAGCAAATGTAGATTTGAAGGATTTTTTTTTTTGTCGCAATACTTTGCTTGCTAGAGGCTACCAGACGCAGACTGACTCGCTCATTCAACAAGGGATTGACTGAGCAAACAAGTTTTTCATATCGTGATTCTTTGTCTTGAAGAAAAACCAACCCAAAGCGAGTTACAGACACTGAGCTCATCCATCAACATCACTTAGTTTCACATCCTTCGTGTTTTTCTCTACAAGCCAACATTTGCAGATATGAAATACACAAACATCTTCATGCTGAACCACACGATTTGAGGCTTCTGCCACTCTTTTCATTATGCAAGGACACACATATTTAAATGTGGAGAAACTAGGGCTACATAACAAAACAGAATCGATGTATTTACCCACATCTCTGCCGCACACACAACTACACACCCTGTCTCACACACACACACACACACACACACACACACACACACACACACACACACACACACACACACACA
>NW_005187415.1:5303770-5307173 GCF_000239375.1 Pundamilia nyererei
AGAGAGAGAACACAACATCCGTCTGTTCATCTACAGGCTCCCTTCTGTGTATAGAATACAAGGGCGCATGTATTCCCCTGAGGGTTTGGATCTCATGTTATCATGTTCACGGAGCTACAGCGCTCCATGAAAGATTTCAGTTTTGTTCCAGCATGTCACAATCTGTGTTGCTGTGCGATGTGCCTTCCCTTGTAAGTAAGAGTTCTTCAGTATTCTTTGTTTCTGTACTGGGTAAATGGCTGAATGAATACAGTCCTGCACTTAAGTTTCAAGCCACTCATTTCTTTATGCTTTACTGGGAAAATGGTAAACAGGGGCAGCAATTCGTTGTAATGTACATATATGGACATGCAATGTATAAGGCAATTCTAACAAGCTTGAAAGTCAATATTGGGTACCACTATTCTTCAACAACAATCCTTCAGGAATAGTTCTCCAGGCTTCTTGAAGGACATCCGAAGCTTTTCTTTGGATGTTGACTGCCTTTTGTTCTGTTCTCTGTCAAGAGGATCCCACACTACTTTAGTAATGAATGTTGCCAATCAAATAGTATTGTGTGGTGGATCAAGCCCTGGTGGTACTATTCTGTGTTTATGATTCCATAAGTTTTGACAAGATCACCAACACCACTGGCTGAAATGCAGCTCCAAACCATGACAGAGCCTCCATCGTTTTTTACAGATGGTTGTAAACACCCAGTTCTGTACTTATATTGACAATAATTTGAACCAAAACTTTCAGAATTGGCCTCATCACTGCATAAGACCTTTTGCTACTGTCTTATAGTATGAATGTCAGGTCAGTCCAGTTCTTGTGTAATTTGACACACCTCAGCTTTTTCCCTTCTTTAACGATGGCTTCTTGATTGCCACCTTTCCACTGAGAGCATCTGTAATTAAACTATAGCAAACAGTAAAAAGGAAATTATAAAGAAGAGAGTGGTGCCTCAAAGTCCTGAGAGTGAGAATATGCACTGTCTTGCAAAAGCATTTCTTCGTCCAGTACCCAAGTTTGTGTGTTTTCACTGCATGTCCAGAAATGTAAGGCAGAGCTTCCTGTTACATAGATGAATGTTCAGTAGTTTATTGTCTGTAAATGTCTTGTTTATGTATGGTTTTTTAGAGGAATGCTCTGTTTTTTCTCTTTGGTAAGAAGAAAAATATTAACTTTGGATGCTCATTTATTCTTATTTACACCTCTGTCATTTATATTACATTCATTAGCAAAGAAAGTATAATCCTCATTGTGTTACAGTATAAGAAGAGCAGATCATCATTTCAGGACTGGTGGAATATAATAACTTGAATGTGCAAAGACTGGATTTGCCCGATGTTGTAATTTGAGCTAAATCGTTTCCTTCGTTTTCTCTGAAGTAACGTGTTTGAAGTTTGTGCTAAAAGAAAGAAAGAGAGGAGTGGCAGACTTAGAAGAAGAAGAAAGGAAAGATCTGTTTGGGAGTGTAAAAGGGGAAAAATGAGATAAGGGAAAGGTAATGAAGAAGACAAAGGAAACAAGAGAATGTGGGTGTAGACATGTAAACGGGCTATAGATGAGAAAGAAAAAGCCAGACAGAAAGAGGAAGAGAAATTTCAGATAACAATAAACAGATGGAGTCTAGTAGAAATTGGTAGCGAAGGGTGTCAGAAAAAGGGCAAGAGGAGTAGAATGAAGCATAGACCTGAGATTCCACTAACATTCACAAAGATAATGAGGCATGTGTGCCTGGATTATGAGGCAGACTCTCACAATACAAGCTGGACACATTTTAGGGAAAACATGGAACAGAAACATGGTTATTTTAGGAACAAACGTGTCCATCACCTTTTGATTAAAAGTGGACGGGAGTTAATGATTCACATGAAAAATATTTCAAACTTTCTGTTTAACGAAGGTCTTTGACAAATCCAATTTCAGCTCACGATGATGAGGTTAGAAAATACATAGCTGCACATCCGAAGGACTAAATAGTTAATACTAAGACAGCAGCAGATTGCTAATTAGGGTTAGTAAGAATAGTAGTAATAATATTAAACGATGTCTCACCCAGGTGTGGTGAAGTTACATCATATCTGCTCTAAAAGATTGCTGTGTTAAATGACTAGCTCGAAAGCAGTAAGGGCTGCCATACTGCTAACATCTTAATTATTTCAGCAAGACAATGGAAAACAATAGGCACATGAGTGCCAGTGTAGTGCACTGAGTGGAGCAGGTGATCTATATATTGAAAGGCTACTGCAGGGGCCAGGGTTCAAGTCTCCTTTGAGTTTATTGCCTGTCATCCCCCCCTACTCCATCTCCTTGCTTTCCTGTCAAATTAAAGGCTAAAAAGCTGGAAATATCCTTCCACTTAATAAATAAATAAATAAATAAGGGCTTGGTTGAGCAGGTGACCTATATTCTGCCCAAGATCATTTGCTGCATGTCATTCCCCCTAACTATTTTCCCATTTTCCTGTCTGCTCTCTACTGTGACTGTCTAATAAAGCCCCAAAATGACCAAAAAATGTTGATAAACCACACCATGAACTGCCAGGCATCCAGATGACATCCTATATCAAACAGGAATTGGAAAACATTTTGCTTTCAAATCTACATGAGTTGGTCTCAACTGCTAAAAAGTAATAATGAAGAGGTGAATACAGTGAAAAATTTGCTCGTGGCACAGGTTTTTTCAACTTGATGCTGAAAACAAATCTGAAGTAAAAGTATGTTGGAGATTTTTAGTTTCTACATTTCATGTCTTGATGCCTGCTAAATCATCCAGGTAAGTAAATCAAAAGGTCGATTCTGAACATCTGGATGTAGCGTTTTCAATGGGAGAAACGTTTCGTTACTCATCCAAGTGACTTCTTCAGTCTTAGCTGACTGCAGGTTTGCCCAACCTTATAAACAGTACATTGCACAATAACTGAAACAAGCCGACTCATCAATGGTCTTTGCATATTAATGATCAAGGAACTAGCCTCACAGCCCACTGTTCATTCGCGAATTTGCAAATTTTGAAAATGGAGATTGACATTCATAGAGAAAGATGACTTCACTTCCATTTTTTTTTAAATCCTCCACTATTCCTGCTCTGGAAGCTACACAACAAGGCCTATCCACTAACCCTAACCAGTTATGCATAACCCAGTGTGCATATCAGGCCTACAGCAGAGTGCCTT
Organism: Pundamilia nyererei; assembly: GCF_000239375.1. Lineage (NCBI taxonomy): Eukaryota > Metazoa > Chordata > Actinopteri > Cichliformes > Cichlidae > Pundamilia > Pundamilia nyererei. The sequence goes on from NW_005187415.1 coordinate 5,306,934, forward strand.
TATCGTGGAGCACCTGGGCAACCTGCATATTGACAGAGACAGATTTCTCTCTCTTTCTTTCTGTGAGCATCTTTCTCTGCTGGCTGTCAAAATGAATTATATGCATGGGAAACAGTGGTGGTGTGTGTGTGATACATGTGCAGTGTTGGGAAGGTTACTTTTAAAATGTATTCCATTACAGAATACAGAATACATGCCCCAAAATGTATTCTGTAACCTATTCCGTTACGTTACTCAATG
>NW_005187415.1:5308934-5315393 GCF_000239375.1 Pundamilia nyererei
TAAATACGTAACGGCGGTACATGTATTCCGTTACTCCCCAACACTGTACATGTGCCGGAGAGCTTCTGGGGGTGGTGAATGTTCTTTATTCAACTGTGTTTCAAACAGTTCTAAGACTTTTCCTTAGCTTTGCTCTTTTTTTATTATTATTAAAATGTAAAAGTTGTTGTCTCTCTAACCAAGTGTCAGAACAGGTATGGACATAAAGTATACTGGATTTTCCATTGTGGATTGTCTCCATGATACTTGGTACTTGAGGTTGACAGCTCAGTAGAATATAGAATCTAACATCTAGAATGTCAAAAAAGCAGTAAAGAAGGTTGTTGAAGGTAAAATGTGTGAATAATATAATCTAAGGATGAGCTCTGTAATTTTTTTTTATCTGAATATTTTGTGGTTCTCCCCGTGAGTTAGAAACTTTTACAAAGCATACTTTGAAGGACACACAAAAATTCTAAAACCTTAAGTGCAAAAATAGCAATACACCTTTTCAGTGCATGAGCTAGTTACAGTGTATATATGTACAATCATGTGAAAGTTTTCATTGGACTTTGTGCGAACATCTTGCAAAGACTGCATTGTAATAAACAAAATAACTCTCTGGGAATTCCTTAAGAGGCTTCTTGAACATTCACTAAAACATTACTTTTCCAAAGTTCCACCTGAACAAAGCGCAAGTCTTCAGAAACAATATCTTTTGGACAAATAAGACCAAAAGTGTGGATGTTTTGCCATAATGCAAAGCACAAACACCTAAAGGCAACTGTCAAGCATGGTGGTGGAAGGGTGATGATTTCGGCTTGTTCTGAATCTAGTGTCTAACAGACAGTTAAAGCTTATTTAAACTGTGTCATGCAACAGAACAATGATTCCCAAGCAAAGCATCAAATCTACAACACAATGGGTGAAAAAGAAAAGAATGAAGGTAGTGCAATGGTCTAGTCAAAGTTTGGACGTCAACCTGATAAAAATGCTTTGACGGGACTTTAAGAGAGCTGTACATAAAAGAATGCCCGCAAATCTCAATATTCTGAAGCAATGTAAGAGACTGATAAAATCATACAGAGACTGTTACTTCAGGTTATTGCTTCTCAAGGTGGCTCTAAGAACTATTGAATCTTTCTGGAAGCTTTCTGTTTTACAGATCTGTAGCATTGGATATGTTTTTAACTGGGGAAGAAGAAGGGAGTATTGGAATGGAGACTACAGTAGACATCAGAGTGCAGTGAATTTCTGGTTTTCCAAACATGTATATCTTAAACATAGAAAGCAAAATAGCAGGAGAGAAAAAATGAGCTGACAAAGGGATTGAATGAGGTTCTCAGTAGTCAAGTAGGTTCTCAATCATCCACGTCATGGAAATTTAAGGAGCTTGGAAAGAAAAGTTAGCCATAGTGGGAGTTGTCCCACTATTGATCATCTGCCTCATGTACCTCATGATCAATAGTGGTTTGGCTCATCACATAAGATCACATAAGGGACAGCTCCCACTAAGGCTTAAGTACCTGGGACTCTCCACCATTTGGTCTTAGAATGGAAGAAGCTTCTCGGACGAGAGGTGAAACGTCTTCCAGAAACTTAAAGAAGTCCAGTCGCTTTTCTTTCCAAGCTCCTTCAATAACACAAAAATAGAGCCTGCATCACAAAAACAAGAGTTCCATCTTGACACAAGACCAAAAGGCAAGGAGGGGATGTCCTAGTTATGCAATCCAAAGTCTGAGCCCCTGAAATATACTGTTATTACGCCTAAATGTGTGTTTGTCTGTAAAAACAGTCATCTGATGATGCTCCAACGTATGATTCCAATCTACTAATTTCAAAATGCAGCAAAGTGGGAGGCAACTGAAGAACCACAGCACCATCTGTTGGCTGTCAGCGGTAACAGAAGTTGACTGCAGCAACAGTGTTGGGTAAAGCACCATACCTACAAAAAACAAGAAACCCCTCCCCCAGTTGAGTAATAGTAAAGCTGCTCTTATTCTGTCTCATTTGAATAATCCTTTTATATCAGCTAAATGGGTTTATATACATTGTAGTTTTATGGTGAAATTAATAGTCCATAGCTTCATCTTGGACTCTAAGCCTTCAAATTAGGACTTAAAGTTGCCTCTAGTCTTATAGGATTAGAGACAAATTCAGAACACTGTACAAATACCTGCAGAGTGCAGCTCATTGTAACTTAATAACGTGGTGGGGACAGCTGTGTAATATTTTTAATCCTTTCTGAAAAGTTCTGCATGCGAATCAATTTCTCACATTTTTATTTTACTACCATAATGAATTTTGTTGTATTTAATACGCAGGTATATTGCCACAAGTGTCTCAATCTCAATTTGACTGCTCTCTCTACTGATATTGCTTGTATCCACATTTCCTCATTCATCCAGCTCTCTTCCAGCTCCTACCTCCAAACTTAAGTTCAATTCTCATTTTCTCGTTTCCTGTTTCTTGCTTCCCCCCTTTTAATCTTCATCATTACATCATTTATGTGGAGGCTTCGTGGTGTAGGGGTAAGCATATTTACCTTTCATGCAAAAGATTTTTGGTTTGAGACCAGAAGGTGATGCAAACCTAGTCTCAGAGGAAACAATCTAGTGTACTCCTAGTGCCGGTCCCGAGCCTGGTATAACATCTGTGTCAATTCAAATGTGTGCATCTATCTGCAGTGGTAAATCTCTTGGGAGTGTGGGGGTGGTGAGCAGTCTGAGGACGAGCACGTATACTGCACTGTGCAAAAATCCTGAGCCGCTCCTTTCTTTATATTTTTCTAGTAAAATAGGTGCAGTCATTTACTATAGTGTGCAAACATGGAAGTGTCATACATGAAGTACAAACAGCGTTTGTACAATTCTAACAAACTTGAAAGTCAATATTTGCTATGACCACCTTGATTCTTTAACACAGCCCGAACTCTTTCAGCCTGACAAGCTTTCAGGTCATTTAAAAGAGCTTACAAAGAAAAGCATCTGGACTTCTTTAAGTACTTCCAGATGCTTTTCCAGACGCTTTTCTTTGTAAGCTCCTTTGACTACAATGACCTGGATGACTGAGAACCTTCACAGACATATTTCAGGTCATTTGTTAGGTACTGTAGTCTTAAGGAATAGCTCTCCAGGCATTTGAAGCTCGTCTTTGGATGCCCTCTGTTCTGTTCTTACACTTGAATCATGTTGAATTCCAAGCTCCAGGAAAGCCAGTCCATGACTGATAGTGTTCCATTGTGTGCTAATCTATCCAGGTAAGCTTTGACTGCACTGGCAGTGTGTATGTTAAATCTAACATACAGTGTCATGAGGAACAAATGAAACTGTTGTTAATCAGATCCTTTGCTAATCAAAGGGTATTGCCACTGATTTTTAGTTCTAGTGTAATTTGGCATACCTCATTCTTTTCTTCCCAATTCCCTTTTTTAACAACAACTTCTTTACAGCCACCTGATGAGGACCATTTATGATAAGACTTTAACAAACAGTAAATAGATCAACAGAAGAACCAGATGCATCTCGCATGTCTTGTGTCAGGTCTTTGCTTCATTTTTTCGTATTTCTTAAAGACATTATTTTTTACATACGCTGTTCATCTGCTGTAGGTAGTGTTGTAGGCTTGCCATGTCTTCTTTTATTCTCCACCTGTCCAGATTCTTCAAATTTTGCTTTCAGCAACCCCAAGTTAGATGTTGGCTTTTCAGAAAATACCTTCCTCAAATTTTACAGATGCCTTCATGTTGAAGCGCCTTGAGGCGACTTTTGTTGTGATTTGGCGCTATATAAATAAAATTGAATTGAATTGAATTGAATGTTGAAGCACAGTGTACTCCTGTATTTCTACACATGTTGAATTCATAAAAGAGGAAGTCTGACTCAGTTTCTTCCACTTAAGCTTGTGGAGCCACAGTCCAAATGCAAACAAGCACATTCACATTGTTCAGACGGAAGTGCAGTTTTGACATTTTGATTAATAGCAGGATTTGTTCGAAGCGTCATGAGACATTTCTTTCCTGCCCAGTTTGGCAAAAAAAAGTTTTATTTGACGATGAGGCTCCTACAAGGCTGACACACGTGCGCTCAGCCACACTGGCTGATTGCAGAGGGAGTGACTCATTCCCTCGCTGGCCAGTTACAGCATGAGCACGGTAATGTGCTGGAATTATTGATCAGACAAAAGGACCCGACAGCCCTGGCTGGACTGAAACAAAAAAGAAATCAATGGTTATTTTACCCACTGGACCACACACAAAAGCACTCACACTAATACTTACATTTCTCACAATACAGAACCTTTATCCACCTGCTGCACTTCATCAGCATTCATGCTCACAGATACACGTATTTGACTCAGTAAAGACAAAAGTGCAGCAGGTGTTCAGCTTCGAAATGAGGCAAATATTCTAGTTTTAGAATGTGCTTTAGAAAGAATGAAAATCCCCATTGACAGATCACAATAAATACTTATTCAAGATCTCCAGATACACACAAAGGTCTTTGGAAAGCAATTGAGAGGATTTAGGTTATTATTCAGTTCATTTAGTTTATAAAAGGCCCCTCTGCTTTTAGCTTTTCTGCTTCACTGCTCTCTGCACTGTTATTCCACCATCCAGTTCCCACTTCCTCTGCAGCTTAACTATGAAAAAGTGTTTCTCCTTTCCAGTTTCTGATATGTACCAAATTAAAATGAAAGGCTCCTCTTTGTTTCCTCTGCTCACCGTAGTAAATATAGATAAGAAGTAAATCATTTCTTAGATTTAACAATCTTTTTTTTTTCTTTTCCCATCATCTACTCTTCCGTTATTGCATTCTGTTTCACGATCTTCCAGCGCTCCACACACCGAATGTGTTATCTTCTGAATGGGTTTAGGCTGTATCCATCTAGTTTTGTTCTTGAGGCTTATTCTCTTGTCCCTCTGTTTTCTTCTTATTTCTGCTCCTTTTCTCAAGATTAATTAAACAACAAAAGCACACAAACAGATGATATATACACACATACAGTGCTTTAAACATGACTAGACCACTACCTAATGTAAGGCTTATGCCACCAACTGGTTTAAATAAACAGTACTGGTAATTGCCAAAATCATTTTTTATGTCTCTGTAATAATCCAGCAGTATCCATACAAGCTCTTTAATCATATTTTAATCCTAAAATATAACTGTTGTGATCAATTAATTTTCACATGTACTATTTTAAATAAAACAAAATAGTGAAGCACAGTATTATTTTTTTATTAGGATGGGAAGTTAAAGTTATTTACTGTTTTCTTGTTTTTATTGTCAATTCTGTCATCAGTTTGTTAATCCCAGTAGATACAGTGTCCGTATTGCATGTAAATGCTTTCAAAGATGACATGACATATAAACAATAATGTGTAACACTATAAATCTAACATACAAATAACCACAGACATATATGGGCATGGAGGTTTGAATGTAAACACACCATACAGTTACACACGCACACACAGAAACACCCGGGTGATGAATGCAGCCTGATAATTGGCAGTAGGTATCAATCGACCTATTCTAGCTAGGAGTGTATTGAATTTCTGTCGTTCCCTTATTAAGAAGGGGATTGAAGCCAGCAAAGATATCAAGGCTGAGACAGATTCTCTGATGGTCTCTGCCACTTAATAGGAGCTTTACTCCCCACCCTTTCTCTTTAAATGATTTTTCTTCTTCTGAGAGAGTAGGCAGGTCTAAGGACCAAGGCTGAGATGGGAACAGAATCGAGGTTATTAAAATCTTCTTTGCACATTTTAGAAGTGTTTACAAGTACATGTTTAAGCTCATTTTGCTTTGTCTGAAAACCAAAATGATTGTAACAGCATTATTGTGGGATTATGTTTTTCCACCTAATAAAAAAGTAAATCTCTGAAAGTGGTTGGGTTTAAGTTCCAATTAAATGGAGAGTTTGGGATTTATTTATTTATTTATAACATTTTTACATTACATTACGTAGAATAGCAATACAAGGTGTTGTTTTCTTAAGAAATACACACAATAGCAGTGCATATGTATTTATATATCTGCATGACCCACACAGCAAGTGATAATCCTTTCTGACCCAAATGTCACATGGTCACAAGTCTGCAGCTTGATAGGGTAATGCCTTCCTTTTGTCCTTGTGGTGTAAGTACACACACCAACACCCACTCACAAACACATATGAACAATTTGGTTGGTGTTCTTTCAAATGTCAAAGAAATCTACGTTATATCAGGACAACCATTACCGAATACCAATACTTTCAACCCTCAAAGGCTTATGGAGAGGTGAGCATTGTGTCAAATCCTGAACACATTTTAATGACCCCTATATCACCTTTTTAAGGGGCGATCGTGGCTCAAGAGTTGGGAGTTCACCTTGTAATCGGAAGGTTGCCGGTTCGAGCCCCGGCTCGGACAGTCTCGGTCGTTGTGTCCTTGGGCAAGACACTTCACCCGTTGCCTACTGGTGGTGGTCAGAG
>NW_005187415.1:5316639-5318284 GCF_000239375.1 Pundamilia nyererei
GCATACTGAGTGGCTTACTGAACACAGGTGAGGGGAAAAAACTAGCAGGGAAAAAAGATAATAAGAGTAGCTGAACTCTATGAAGATGGTTGATACAACAGATGACTTAACAGAGATTTAAAATGTGTTGGTTGACATAACACTTATATTCGCACTAAATAAGAAGATTAAAGCAGAACAAACGGCTCCTGGCACTATTTCATTTTTGCTCTGATATGCCATTCAGCACAACACTTTTTTGTCTAATCTCATACAGTAAATTCAATAAAAGGCATTTCCAATATCCAAACAGGAACCCTAATTAAATACTAAAAAGAATTGCTCAAGCTGGCCGATTAATACAGTCAATTATACAGTTAATTTAACAAGTGCAAGACAAAAGGCCATACAAATTCACAGCAAACTTTTGAGCATGTGCAATTCAGGCAAAAATGTTGCTATAATGTGTGGCCAAACTCCAGCCTCAGATTAACAGTAATAAGCTCTAACTATCAGTTAGTAATGATGAGATGTTCTCCAGCTGCATTAGATCAACAAATCTAATGTAAAGTAGCCAAAATTGCCATTAATGTGAAACATCCATAACCATGTGAGAAAAGGCTAAATGTTATCCTCGCTGTAATTTAAAACTATCTGCTTTTCAGTACACACACAGGGCATAATTAACATAGCCCTTGGCAGGCACTCAACCAATCTGGGAATGATAAAATTACAGCAAGCCACACTGAAGCTAACATCACTTTTTCCATATCATGAAGCTGCTGAAACAAATGCATTGTTTTTAAAGTGTTTAACAGACCCAAGTCTTGGACCTTGTTCACTCATTCACTGTAGAGGCACTCAGCCATTTTATAAAAAATTGAAATTTCAACTCTCAGTTTTGTGTACTTTATGGACCACTTCGAATAATCATTCAAAGTAACCCAAGGCTTTGTGGACTAGTGCCAGCAGAACTACGTCCAGATCAACACAAGTAAAACCAAGGAGCGGGTGATAGACTCCTGCAGGCACAAACATCCTCCACTGCAACCAATAAACATCCAAGGTATGGACATTGAGGCTGTGGATAGCTACAGGTACCTTGGTGTTCACCTGAACAATAAACTACATTGGACTCACAATTCAGATGCCCTCTACAGAAAAGGGCAGAGCAGGCTGTACCTGCTGCAAGACCTTCTATGACTCTGTGGTGGCCTCAGCCATCTTTTACGGCATGGTCTGCTGGGGCAGCGGCATCTCTGCTGGGGACAGGAAGAGACTAAACAGGCTGATCAGAAGGGCCAGCTCTGTTCTAGGATGCCCTCTGGACCCAGTGGAGGTCGTGAGTAACAGGAGAATGGTGGACACAAGTCCAAACATGTCTGAAAGCGAGAGCAGCATGTCAGCCTCAAATGACAGTTAAGTACCTAAAAGGGAAACTACTTCACCAACTTCCAACAAAGAGCAATACTAAATAAAACAATCAGTGGGAGAAATCACTAGAATTTCAGTTTTATTATCATTAAAGTTATAAAAGTAAAATGTTAAAGCATTAAGCAGTTATTTCATACTTCTATTTAAATGCACAGTGTATACAATCTCATCACTAAATGTAAGTAGATTGCAGATTGCAGTCAACTGAATTCTGTTTTCCTAAAGGAAAACA
>NW_005187415.1:5318853-5326288 GCF_000239375.1 Pundamilia nyererei
CCAGGCATGAAGCAGGTATGGAGGAGATCAAAACTCCAGACATCCAGAGGCCCTCAGATACCCCTTAAATTTAAGTGCAAAATACTAGCTATGGTAGGACAAATATAGAGTACAAACATGTAATTTTTTACTGTACATCATAACGACCATGGCCTGCCACTTTGCATTTCCACCATAATGGCTGTGGCTGACCAATGTGTCTCTACTAGTTTTTGTATAAAACACTTAACACTAAGCAAAAAATAAGTAGTAAAACATGGATATGTGTCAAAGAATTTTGCAGTATTAGCCACCCCAGTCTATCAGTCCACTGTCAATGATAAAACGTTCTGCTTTTTTTCTTGTATATCATCATAAATATCACCACCAATTTACTTATAATAGTGTGACCCCATATTGCCTGCCCCTGCTGTACATTACCTCTGTTTGCCTAAAAGACCAAACATTGCCAGTGATACTTTCTGTGTAGCCTCTCAAACCTTTATGTTAAAGAGTCATCAGATACAAAGCTAATGTGATTTCCTTACCCACTCGGAGTGTTTTGTGACCATAATCATCCACACTCAAACCACCAAATGATTCAGGAGCTAATCTTCTCCTCTGCCTCAACAACAGCCAAGACTATTAAAGCTATTCCAACTCTATTTGAGATTTAGTTATTGCTTTGCGTAACCTTTGCGTAAACATTTTCTTAAAAATAACAGCAATGAGGTGCATTTTGCCTCAAGTATGGTGCAAATGTCCTGCTGGTGTTTGAGCGACAGGCATAATTAGGAACTCTCAGAAACAACACTCTTTGTAGTGTCACAAATGCATCAATAGCTGTCTGCACTTGGGTCCACTATGTAGCCAATAGTATAGCAGTGATTAATATTTGAGTTGTTAAACTCAGTCGTAAATTTCAGACACAACTGTACTGTGGCATTTCGGTAACACTGTAGGTGTTTCTTTAAACCTTGCAAGCACATCGTAATCAAAAATACTGCCTAAGGATACCTGCTCTAAAGAATTATTTGTGGGTATGAAAGCATGCGCTTGTGGGGGGGAACACAAAATGATGTCAGTTAGACTTTCTGGGAAGTTTTATAGGTTCTCATTTGTACAGCTTTTGAGATGCCTCTAAACAAGATAAACAGCAGAGAGGTGGACAGACAAACTGAGTAATTCAGCTTGATTGTGCTTCGTACTTACTCATCCTGCAGCTGCTTTTCACAAAAAGCCATAACGTGAATGTGTTTAATTTCGTTTCGGTCATACTGGCATCAACATCTATGATATATTCTTGATGAGTCATTACTACAAAGGACGTAAATGCCGTACACAGAGAACGGTGTGGGTCATTTCAATAATGACTCCTCCTTCAGGTGAGGGATGAAGCTACGGAGAGGAAATGCATTCAGCACGATGACTACTTACACCCAATTTGCATGCATCAAACTCTCAGGGGGATTTGAGTCAGTCACACTGTAGGTAACATTTTCCTCCTCACATCTTTTGTGAAGCCTTTGTTAGGAATGACAAATGGTAATGTGTGATAAAAGTCGTCCTCATTTAGTGGCATTGCGAAATTGTCTCTGTGGCAGACAGGATTAAATGTTGGATGACAAACACCTCTAAAGCGCCTACAGGCAGTAAAGACCTGAACTAGCACTACCCACTTATCCCTAAATGCTTTACCACGAATCTGACCTTTTAGAAAACCACTTCACATCCTGTTCCAGATGTTACGAGCTATCATCATGTTTTCCACTCTAATCCCCTGCCGCTGTCATGTCTTTACTGTCACCCGATTCCATTTTGTTGTTTCTCCCTTTTTACTCACGCACTTCTTTTTCCCTTCCTTATTTCCCTTCCTTTCATCTCTTCACACTTCATCTAGTGCTTCAAGCATTTCTCTTTATTTCACCAACATTCAATTGTTAGACAAGGACTCCTCCTAAATAACCCAGTTTAACCTTATTTTGGTGAGAGGAAAAGATCGCTTATTCTGTCACTTGTTCCTTTGTATTACCTTAGATATCTTTATTTGTCCCATAAGGCTTTGTGTAGGTGTGCAGTCTTAAAAACAGACTGTACACAGTCATTTTACATGGTATGTGTCTTATCTATAACTTTGCGTTTCCTGGTGCATTTGAAATTTCTAGCAGGGTCTGGAATAGGGGTGGGTATTGATAAGATTCCGATTCCATTTTCGATTCTGTTTAACGATTCGATTCTTTATCGATTCTCTTATCGATTCTTTTTAAAAAAGGAGAACACTAAGGTGTTTAGCTTAGAACTTTGTTTTATATCTTCTCTTTGAACAAGATATAAATTTAGGAGTAACATGGCCTTACAAACACAGCAGTGAGATCTTAAGAGATCCAGCCTACGGCTTTTCAATGGGGCGTCACAGGGTCCCCAGGAAAAAAAATTGTAAATGTAAAATAACAAAATAAATATTCTTCTGTAGCAATAACAAAGTATAACATAAATTAATCTGTAGCAATTACACAAGAATATCCAGTATAATGTCCCTGCCTACAATTAAACACATTCACTTGCCGAAAATCGGGCGCATCTGCTGTGGCAAATGGGTGCAAACCTTTTACCACAAACTTAGTCACTGCTTCGTCTATCCTGGCCTGAAAGGACACCGTTAGACTGCAGCAACAACTGCCAGCATCTGAGCCAGCCAGACTCTGTCTGTCTCTCTCATCATGGTCACCTAAATGCACAGTAATGGCAGGTTTTGTAATAAGACAGATCGCGCTAACATAATATGCACTGTTAGTTGATTATTTACCTGCCGCATTAACGGGAGAGGACATGCAAACGTTACCGCTGCTGCTGGGTTGAGATTCACGAGTCCGGAGCGGAATTAAAAACATGACATTCATTTAAGGTCATCGCGTGTTTTGTGAGCAAATGCTTTTGCATATTCGTAGTGTTTCCTCCCTTGAATGAAATATCCACTTTGCAAGTATTGCAAGTTGCCCTGTTGTCATCCGTTCTCGTAAAGTATAATAAAACTTTTGAGCGTTTGAGCCGCTTAGGCGCCGTGTTTCCTGCCAGGTAAATGACGCTCCGCAATGTGGTGACGTCATTCGGGGCGACTGGAATCGATAAGGGAATCGTTTGCAAAAATGGCAAACAATTCCAAGGAATTGAAACAGTGGGAACTGGTTCTCAACAAGAACCGGTTTTCGATACCCATCCCTAGTCTGGAGGTATTTTAGCAATCATTCATTAAATTGTTTTAAAGCCAACATAAAAATGAAACTTTTCACGGTAGTCTATGCAAATACATGACACGATTTAGCAGCTTGTAGAACCCCTTTAGCAGAAATAACTTGAAGTAACTTATATCTGTATCACTATCATTCTGCTGTAGATTACCAACACTTCGTACCATGATTGACAGCCAGTATGAGGTGTTGGTCCTATGTTTGGTTTTCACTAATTATGATGCCATGTTCTATGGACAAACATCTCCCCTCTGTCCGAAGGACAATGATCCAGATGTTTTGAGGTTTGTTTGGGTCCAACGTTTCAACCCTAAGCTGTGCTGCTATATTCTTAGAGAAGAAGAGGTTTTCTCCTGGCAACCCTTCAAAACAAATTATCCTTGTTTAGTCTTTTTTCTAATTGTACTGTTATGAACTTTAACATTGAATGTGAATTTGCTGGAACATCCACTCCTGCAAATACAAATCTTGAATATTCCAGACCAGCAAAATGCCAAAAAGTTTTTAAACAAACAGAATTACATTTGCTGATGATCTATTAATCAAGGGCATGAGGTTAGCAGCAACTGGCTGCTGCTTACCTTTTTAATTTCTGTGAAAGCAGCAAGGTTGTATTCAGGTTTTTCCACAGGAACAGTACACAATGCTGTGTACTGTGTATCCTTCAGGAGGTTGGCTACAATAATGAAATCAAAAATGGAGCATACATCATTTTGCTTTCACGATATATTAACATTCATATTAAAAATGAGATTGATGCTTGATGCTTACTTTTTACATTATGAATTGCCTTTAAGATCATTGGTTGGGGTGGAGTGGGGGTCGTAAGTTTGTCTGTTTATAGCTTCTGCCATATGCCTTGTTTAAAAAACAAAACAAAAACATAAATATTATTGTATTTAATGGGTTTCAGCTGAGTATATCTTGCACAAGTATAACTTTTGAGCATCCGCAGCATCACAGAGGATTGGGGTTTTGTGCTGTTTGCATGAGAAATATCAAGTAACTGTACTTATTGTCATCTTTGTCAAAGTGCTTTTGTCCTCCTGATGATGTACTTTGTCAAGGACTGAAAATGAATAAAATTGTGCCTGAACTGAATTCCGGAAACCATGCTGTGTTCTCTCTACTGTATTAAGAAGCCGGTTCATCTCCTTCAATTTTCTTTCCTACAGAGATGTATTAAAAAAACATTAAAGAGCCCGTGCCAGATTGTATTTCTGTGTAGAATTTGATGAGTTTTCTTGGGAAGAAAGTTCTCCATCCTCCAAACTTCTCTCAATCCAACATCGCCTCTCTTCACATATCGCCGCCTGCGTGTTTGTGTGTGTGTTCTCTATACATTTCGTGACCTGTGAATCTGAGCACGACACATCTGTCAAAGCTCCCCACCGCAGCACCTCTGTTTCAGCACAATTTATCTAAACAACATCGCTTCTGTGTGTGTAGACAGACAAAAATGCTCTGTTTCTTGCTGCAAAAGCCTCTGCAATGCAGCAACAGATGCTTCACAGAAGGGTGAAGGTTACCCACAGCTGAAGTACATTCAGGTATTCAGACTATTCTCTGTGTACGTGTGTGTGTACGTGTGTGTGTGCGTGTGTGTGTGTACTGGCTGCTCAGAGGGGGAATTAACAAATTGATTAAGTGTCTTCTACTAAATTTTTAAAAGAGGAAGCGCTTTCCCTTTAAATACTTTTCTAAGAAGTCTTTTTAAGAATGGGCCTTCTGTTGTATTTTGTACATTTCTTCTTCATAATTGTGTGTCCTTGTAATATGATTTTATAATTTTCTTTACTTATTTTTTGCTTTCTTCTTTTTTCTCCCTTTCTTTTTTCTGTCTGTCATAACAACTACCCGATTGTAAAGACTGATTTACCTCTTTATGAATGCCTTTGCGGTCAAAAAGATGTGACTGCATCCATACTAGCAGCCCAGTAAGGTCATAATTACCCCAGTATGCATTGGACAAAAATTCTATCTAGAATTTTGCATCACCACATTGTATCTTTGGAGCCAGAAGCAACCTTATTAAGACCAGAGGTTGGCCTGCTAGGTTAGCAAGCCTGATTAGATGATGTATCTCACAGACTCAAACATCTGCTAATCAGTGACAGGATGGGCTAAAGTTAACAACAGAACAACATATAATTTGTTAGATTATTATTTTCACAATACATTACAAGCCACCAACAGCTGCTGAGGAAAAGCCTAGTAAAAGGCAGGGTTCACCTTAGACAGGTCTCCAGTTCTTTGCAATGTTGCACAGAGAGGCAGACAACAACACTCTCTCAGAGCCACGTCTGTTTAGACAGTTTTAGAAACACTAGTTAATGCACAGGGAGAACACACAAGCTCCACACAGAGGCGCAAATAAGGAGGTATGAACTAAGAACGTTCTTTGCAGGAAGCTGATTCTGTTCATCTGGAGCTAGCGTTTTCATTGGGAAAAATGTTTCATCACTCATCCATGTGACTCGTTCAGTTTCAGTTATGTGAAGGTTTCCTATCCTTTTAAACGATACAGTTGCATAGATAGCACCATGCCTAATGAAGAGGCCTGTGATCAGTTTCATGAGTGTTAATATGCAAATTGCGTCTCACCATTGATCAGTGGCCATGAGTACTAATCATAGAAAAGGGCGGAATGACACAGCATTGAAAATTGTGTAAGCACCGTGTCTACTCTTAGGCCCCATGTAGGTTTAGAGAAGGTCATTTCCTTTTTACATAAATGCCCTCCTTCACTACCCACTCAAACTGTTGTTCCTCTCTGTCTAGGATGTGCACCTCCTCATCATTTAAAGAGTGGCCACTGACTGCAAGAGTAAATAAACTGCAGTGTCCTGGCTTGACAAGGTAGTGTTTCTGTGTCGTGCCATCTGCTTAGCTTATGAGTGTTTGCTTTCCCTTCTGTGTAATTCACTGCAGTCCTCTTGGCACTCAACCATGTACATTTTATTGCTCTTTTTATGCTGTGGGATCCAATCCTTGGGATGGACCAATTTTTGGCATTTACGCAACTGTACTGTTTATAAGACTGGGGAAGCCTGGAGTCACCCGAGACTGAAAAAGTCACATAATAATTTATTTTATTCGTAATAAAATAAATTATTCAACTTTATTGAATTCCTACAAACCGCAGTTAAGTTACAGGATCTTTTCTCACTTACCCAACTCTTGAAATAAAGTTCTCTGCTACTAAGAAAGAGGTACAAATAAAATGAGATGCTACTCATCCACCTTTACCTGACTTTTTTTTTTTTAACCTTACTAAACAAAAGCAAGTGGAATGGATTTATGTAACAGTCCGTAGATGGTGTATCCCATCTCCGGCCCACTGTCAACCATTATATGCTATAGCTCCTCAACAATCATGGCAAGGTTTTTGCATTTTGCTGTTGGCTTTGACTTTATGGCCCAGAGGTTAATACTTTACTAAATAAATTGTATGACCAAATATGATTTTAAAAAATATTTGGTTTTTTTTTTTATAGTTTTGACATATTTTGGAATGCTACTTAACCCAGGGTGTTTGTTTGTTTGTTTGTTTTGGTTGGTTGGTTGGCTGGTTGATTGGTTTTAAGATAACCCAAACACTGGCTAAATTTGTGAGCATTATGGTGGTGAAAAAAATCAGCAATCTCCTAAGTTGTCACATGTTCATCCATTTATTGAAACATTTCATGCCAGAAGTGCAAATGTCAACCTCATGGTGGCACTAGAGGTAAAAGTCAGGAGATCACTCAGTCATATAGATATATTGTCTGAGTGCCTTCAAATGTCTGTAAGAAATTAAGGCTACGTTCACACTGCAGGTGAAAGTGCATCAAATCTGACTTTTTTTGACCCTATGCACCCATCATGGTATGACAGTATGAACAGCACAAAGCCGATATTTTCAAATCCGACCTGGGTCACTTTCGAATGTGGTACTGAATCCGATACACATCTGATGTTTTAGAAAGCGACTGCAGTTTAAACGGTCATGTCGCATTAAATCCGTCTTTTACGTTACTGACACAAGACAGACGCCAATTATCAGCGCTGGAGAAACGCACGAGAAGACATCGTGAACGCTTCCTGGCCAGGAAGCGTAGATGTTAGTGAAACTGTTGGGAAGACAACGTTGGAGAAACGTGAACATTTTATTTGTACTGTATAATCTGCAAATTCTGACAGAAATCTGCAACTAACCTTTGAAGCAC
>NW_005187415.1:5326308-5327208 GCF_000239375.1 Pundamilia nyererei
GGCCGCTTTGAGGGTTCAAACTAGAGTGCGTTTGCCGTCACATTTTATTTGTAGTGTGAACAAGCAGACAAAAAAATCAGATTTGATCAAAAAAATCTGAATTGAGCATTAAGACCTGCAGTGTGAACGTAGCCTTAGTTGCATTCCATGTGGTGTGTGTTACAACAGTTGGACCTGCAGGTAGAAATAGCAGAAAGGTGATTAAAACCGGTCCTGTGGGCACCATGGGTATCTATTCCACACTTAATGGCAGCTCATCAGGCCCACCACTTTGAACTTTCTGACAGAAAAGCATTGCCCCACAATGCCGCCAGCATGGGCGAAAACAGTTGCATCTAATGTGCTTTCCACATTTCTCCAGATGTTCATATGTTCCTGTGCATTCAGGGGAGCATTGTGCAGCAATGTGTGAGGCTGCGTCAGAGGTGAGTTGGTCACTCATTCATCATTCCACCGATTGCTGCCTGCTACGATCTATACACAGTATAAGACAAAGCTATCCACAGAGCCATCTGAATCTCTTGCTGCAGTTGGATTTAGATCCCACACTCAACAATATAACACAAAAGTGCCCTGTATATTGCTTAGACATTTGTTTTGACATAATTAATCATTAAAGTGCTTAAATAGTTTACACACCCCCGACCCCCAGCTGCGATTCAAGTTCAACCAGAAATGATTTGCATTTTGGTCGGTGCAGGCTGACATGTTTTTGTTATCGATGTAGAGCTGTGGAAGGAAACAGCTTCACATGGCGCCGATTTCCTCAGGCTTCAGCGCAGACAGATCAGTGATCTGAGAGAGAGGGCCAAACAAAATCGCAGCTAAAGTAAAGGGAGATAGAAGGAGAAAGATAGAAGGAGATAATGAGAAAAGTTGGAGAAGGCCTGTAGATACTGG
>NW_005187415.1:5327228-5332300 GCF_000239375.1 Pundamilia nyererei
AAAAAAAAAGGAGCAGGAGATAGAATGGGCAAAACAGATAGAAATAAATGGCTTGGTTGTTTAGAACTGTTCCAAGAACCATCACTGTTTTGCTTTAATCACATCAGTTTCATTAGAAATGTTTTCATTTCACTTCAGAAGACAGCAAACTCTCTGACAAGACTACAAATACAGATCTATAAATATGAAGTATATTCACTAAAGCTCCTGTCAATAATGGATTTTTTGTACTCCACAGAAACTTCACCTTGGATGGTTTGGGTAGATATCAGACATTGCTGGTTAGTTAATATCTGCTACAGAATAAAGTAGTCTACAGCCATGCTAACAGCTGAAACGTGTCATAAATAGTGTGCTCACAAGACAATGTGCACCCATAACTTAAAGTACACCTAAAAAAGCTCAAGTGTAAGCCTTAGTAAATATTCAAATGGTAAGGTAAATATTCACTGCTCATACAGCTGTTAGAAAAGCGGAGTTTAGTTTTCTAGCAGTCTGGAATCGAACACTTTATAGCCTTATTTTTGGAGCAAGCCTCAAGTGTCCATTTAAGGAACTGCCCAGTTAAGAAGGTACCGTGGAAACTTGCTATATGTGGCGCATCAATAGAAGTCCCTGCTGACAGAGCAGGAAAAAAAGTGGAACAAATGTCATGCAAAAGTTTGGAAACAGTAAGACACAAGACAAACGAGCACAAAGAAGTAGACTCAGTACTGAAGTGGGTTGAGTAATAAAACTGGAGAGCAATTTAGAGCCTGCCAAGGTAAGTCCTTGGACAATAAAACACACAAACATACATTGCAGGTTGGAAAATGAAATGCTGAAGTCCTTTAAACCTGCATTTTATCTGACGGCCACCAGATGTCAATAGCTGTTGTTGCAAAATGACTATAGAAGTCGATGGTAAAATGGCTTTCTGTTCAGGCCACTGTAAACCCCTGCCCATTGAGTTTATGGGCCCAGTCTCTCATTTTGGGACATACTCAATAAAAAATAACGTGTATTTTGAAAATCCTGCACATATTATATTTCAAGATGATTATCTGTGAAAGATTATCCTTAGGATGATTCCTCGTGGTTGATAAGTATCTCATTAGGTTTGTTGTTACAAACATTTTTGTAGCGGTTCCCCCACTACAAAAATGTGTCTTCCTCACTCACAGGGAAAAACTTGCTAACACTCTAACAGCGACAGCTACATGCTAATGATGTGTGGCTGTGAGTGTGCAAGCAACTATTCGCCTGAATTGTGATGCATTAGTTGTGCACACATTAAACAGACGGGCCGGAAATGCGCACGCTGAGCTGAGTTATGCCCCCCTTCCATTCTTTTTAAATATATATTTGTCACACTTACTGTCATGGTCCCGTGCTTGACCGGCTGGCCCAGTATGGCTACATGTGTTTTGTTTATGTTTTCTCTCTCGCCTCCCTCTCACTGCCTGGGCAGAGTTCATTGCAGGCTCCGCCTCTGCCCCTCGCACCTGCAACTGATCATTCTTCACTCAAGCTCACTACTTAAGGCAGCAAGTGGATGCACCTCATTGCTGGATTACTGTGTAACCGTCAGTGTCAGTGTCACTTCAGTTTTACACCCCTCTTCAAGTTTCTCCTGACATTGATTCTCCTGTCCTTGTGCTAGATTCTGCATGCCAGCCAAAGGATTTGTTGCTGTGGCCCTGTTGTGAGTGTGGTGACTCGGTGCGGCATCAGCATGGAAAACAATCCTTGGGAGGACAAGGTTAGCTGTGTGAAGTTCCCCTGTGTTTTCCAGACCCCTTCGTGAACCCTGGTGACCTCGAACCCCTCTTCCCTCACTTATGTATATCACACAGAGTAGAATGGAGAGTAAAATAAAGGAACTAATCTTTGTGACTTCAGTCTGAGTCCTTCGTGCAGCTCATGACATTTACATGTTACTCTTGTTTGCAGAATTGTTGGAATTCAGCCATATTTCAAGTTTTTCAGCATGAATGGCCTGTTTAAGAACACGCCAAAGCATCTCAAGCTGTTCCAAAACCTTTATTATTGTTTTTAGCCATTCAGAGGGGAACAGATCGATTTCTGATCAGTGTCCTGTTGCATAACCTAAGTGTGACATTCCTGGTTTGATTCCTGATTCCCAGTTATGACAAGTCATCTAGTTTCTGAAGCAGCCTCATACTACCACCACCATGCTTCACTGATGGTATGACATTCTTTTTTTTAAATGCTGTGTTAGTTTTATGCCAGACGCAATGAGACGCAGACCTTGACTCACTGAAAACGGACCTTAACTGAGACAAGTCAGGCCTGCAATTCTGCAGATGTTGTTTTTTGTGGTCTTATCTGACCTCCCGGATGGGTTCTCGATGTACTCTCGGAGTGATTTTTGGTAGGTAAGTCAATCCTGTCAAACCATTGTTCAAATTTTTCGCCAGTAAGAAAACTCTGTACTGTTTATGGAAAAGACTGCAACCAGAGAAGCCAACTTTGGATACCTTTACAAATCAGATGGCTGAAAAGGTGATTTTTGAGGTAAGACAGCTCCCTAGACACAGCTACTGGACAGTTGGGGAATAACATAAATGGAAATGACAGAAATAAAATAGAAGCTGAAGTCAGGAACAAGGATTCTGACTTGCACATTTCTCTGTGCACTCCTGACTGCTGTTTTGATGTTGTCAAATTTAAAGAGGCTGTTTTTGCTGTAGGATATTGACACTCAAAACAACCTCCAGTGATTTTATTTCTAAACAAACTTTGGACAGTTTCATTTTTCAAGAAAGGCAACATTTTATGGCTGAATAGGCAACAAAAGACGTTAAAGAGAGACATGTGTAGTCAACATTTGCAGGCAAAAAAATAAAGCAGTCCCTTGAATGCTAGGATCTGTTTGGATATGGTTGAAATGGTTTTCACTGTTTTGTCTGCAAGTCTCATGAGGCAGCACCTCCTCCATATCTCAAACTGCCAAAAGTGCATAAAATCATTCTGGAGAGACATTGACAGGTTAGAGCTGTGTTTGTGAGTCGACAGCCTGCCGCAAGCATTTTGTATGAGGTAAATAATTTGGCTTCGTCTCTGGGAATTTGAATGTCATTATATCTTTTGAATTCTTTAAATGTGTATGTGTCTGTTTAAAAGCATGCCTTTGTTACTGTTGTTGCTCTTTGGCAATCTGTGTCTGTGTGTGTGCATTTGTGCTTTTGGGCTGTGTATATCCACCCGTCATCTTAAAATACAGCCAATGCTTGTACATATAATCTCCTCCCTGTCGTGAACATGATGACACTTTTACTTCTTTGTTCACCCATCACTTACTTTTCCTTACACAGACGTATATGTATGCATTGGCATACTTTTGTATAGTGTGAGAATTTGTAGCCTTGTTTGTGCATCATTGTGAGTCCGTGTCCTTGTTTAAAAGATGTTCTATGCTTTGGTGCAGTTTCGATTTTTCATTTGCCCAATTCCTGTGTTTGCGTGTGTCTTTCAATTCAATTCAATTTTATTTATATAGCACCAAATCACAACAAAAGTCGCCTCAAGGCGCTTCATAGATACAGAGAAAAACCCAACAATCATATGACCCCCTATGAGCAAGCACTTTGGCGACAGTGGGAAGGAAAAACTCCCTTTTAACAGGAAGAAACCTCCGCCAGAACCAGACTCAGGGAGGGGCGGGGCCATCTGCTGCGACCGGTTGGGGTGAGAGAAGGAAGACAGGACAAAGACATGCTGTGGAAGAGAGACAGAGGTTAATAACAGATATGATTCAATGCAGAGAGGTCTATTAACACATAGTGAGTGAGAAAGGTGACTGGAAAGGAAAAACTCAATGCATCATGGGAATCCCCGGCAGCCTACATCTATTAAAGCATAACTAAGGGAGGATTCAGGGTCACCTGGTCCAGCCTTAACTATATGCTTTAGCAGAAAGGAAAGTTTCAAGAATAATCTTGAAAGTAGAGATAGTGTCTGTCTCCCGAATCCAAACTGGAAGCTGGTTCCACAGAAGAGGGGCCTGAAAACTGAAGGCTCTGCCTCCCATTCTACTTTTAAATACTCTAGGAACAACAAGTAGGCCTGCAGTGCAAGAGCGAAGTGCTCTAATAGGGTGATATGGTACTACAAGGTCATTAAGATAAGATGGGGCCTGATTATTTAAGACCTTGTATGTGAGGAGCAGGATTTTGAATTCAATTCTGGATTTAACAGGAATTAAACAGTCTTGACTCCTACAGTGCTTCTTGCCCTGTGCGCTTTGTCTGTTTTGTGTCAAATAGATGTGGTGATTGGTGTCTTTCATGTAACTTTTTTTTCTCTCATTCTCCCCCCATCATTACATTCAACTACGGTGACAAATTCGTCACATTCTTTCGAGCCATGCGCTGACGTGTTTGGCGCTGGCAAAAAATGCTTTCTTACAGTTTTGCCGAGAAGGGTTCTGTTATGACAATTCTGACAGTCTGACTGAGCATGTGAATGGTTTGCCAACTATTTGTCTGTCATTTGATTGGGTGAGTGACTGATTTGTGGACAGCTGAATCACTGGCTAGTTTTCAGACTTGGTAACTGAATGATTGACTCTGTTTCTTGACAGGATGATTGACTGGACGCAATCTGACTGCGTGGCTGTGTAAGTGTTTGTGTAGTAGAGCCTTGTTAGAAAGAGTTCTACTTTTCTGGCCAGCTGGAAGTGTGACCCAACTGGTTTGGGGATTATTACTGCCTGTAGCTGTCCTTTGCACTTGATTCGGATGCATAAAGCTCTTGACCACAAAACCAAAGGGTAGATACTGCACACTTTCATATATCACTTTTACATGCCAAACTGCTTTCCAGCATTCTCATTCAACTTGGGGTTAACGTCTTTGCCACAGATACTTCATGATGTAGACTGGAAGACTCAGGGATCAGTCCACACAGCTTCTAATTGGCAGGCAACAGCTCCACCATCTGAGCCACAGGTTTCTGCCAACAAAGCTTAACTTTACTGTTGTTTATGTGGGAAACAAAGTTAAGTTTAATGATCCCAGGTGATGGCTCAGCTTTTTATACACTGAATCATAAAATCTCATATTTAAGCT
>NW_005187415.1:5333777-5341321 GCF_000239375.1 Pundamilia nyererei
TTTCACTAGCAGAAGTGGTGGCCTTTTTTCTAGTACAATCTAGCCACATGAAAACTGTGAGAAGAGGACAGTAAAAACCAGTAATGTGCTGTCAAGCAAACATATATTTTCTTTCTTGATGGTAACATCTTTACTGACTGATGAGGTACAAAAAGAGCATAAAATTAGATCAAATTTCAGAGAGGAATCACCATCATCATCTCTTCACAACTGTACTATCAAAGCCAAAGTGCTATGCTCCCTGTGCTCCCTTTATCCTTCCTTCCCTTTCTATCTTCATGTGCTTTTATGCTCTTGAGCTTGTTTATTTTTTTACATTCTATTTTTTTTTTAAATCCAGTTCAATCTTTTATTCATGGATCAGTCACTCCCATTGTCTATTTTTATCTTCCTACTCTCTCCAGTTTACAGACTTATTTTTCAGCAAAATTCTGTATGCTGTCTTTTTCTCACATGCAGACTGTTGCTTTTAATGGAGGAGTAGGAGAGGCAGAGAAGGTCACTGTCGAGATAAGTGGAGCTTGTATCAGTCTGGCATCTTATTTCCTTCGGATTGGTTTCCTCCATGCCCTCCATTCACACCAATACATAATTCATCTCTACCTCCATCCCTCTCTTTAATTGTTGTTGGGTTTTTTGAGTAGTGTATTCACTTTCTTTCACTAACCACCTTCAATCGCATGTAAGGAGTACATACAGGTTGCCAGTTCATAAGTTTTCTTAATTACCTTTTTTTTTCCAACTGTAGATAACAGTGATACAATAATTTCTGATCATTTTCGATCTAGAAATTTTCTCCACTCATGGCACCCAGAGGTACACATTTAATGTGTTGAATATTAAACAAAATACCTTTAAAAATCATGATATTTGTAAATAGTAACAGACAGAACATTTATATTCTCTTCCACTAGAGGGCAGTACAACTACCTGCTCTAATTAAATGGGTTGCCAACTGCCAGTAAAACAGAAGAAGTCTGCAGTCATGCTGTGAGTGAGAAAACATAGTGCGTAATAGCAATAGATAAACATTTGAAAAGAAAAAGTAGTCAATCTGACCCAGATGAAGACCCTAGCATGTGTAGTGGTCAGAAGAAAGCAAAACTGGTATACTGGGGACAAATCGAACCAATTCCACTATCTGCTGCGCTTTTTAAAAATTATCAATATCCTTTTTGTGAAATTTTTGTTTGGTGGTGTGCTAATGTTAAACATGCTTTCAAAAGGTTGGGAAACGCTGTTGTAGCATAACTGGGAAATGGAGAACATTCACGTTCAAAGAAAAAGTTGCAACTTAGTCCTTAAGCCAAAATGTTTTACAGGTTTTACTGAAGTTTTGCTAGTAGCTAGAAAGTATTTAAGATAAGATAAAATAAGATAACCTTTATTAGTCCCACTCGTGGGAAATTTGTTTTGTTACAGGAGAAAGTGAACAGTGCAAAGTTACATAGCAAAAATTAGAAAAACACTAGAATAGGATAAGAATAAGATACTGTACAAAATAGAATAAAATATGCTATATACAATAAAATAAAATATGAATACTATATACAACTAAGTAAAATACAATGTTGTCAGAAAAAGAGTATTGCACTTAGTGTTATTGCTATTGCACGTGTGGATGTGTGTGTTTGGTCAGTTGCAAAGTTTTTGTTGTGGAGTCTGACAGCAGTGGGGAGGAAAGAGCTGCAAAATCTCTCCGTCCCACATCGTGGGTGCTGTAGCCTGCCACTGAAGGAGCTGCTCAGGGCTGTCAGAGTCTCCTGCATGGGGTGGGAGACGTTGTCCAACAGGGATGACAGCTTAGCCACCATTCTCCTGTCACTCACCACCTCCACTGGGTCCAGAGGGCATCCTAGAACAGAGCTGGCCCTTCTGATCAGCCTGTTCAGTCTCTTCCTGTCCCCAGCAGAGATGCTGCCACCCAAGCAGATCACACCTTAAAAGATGGCCGAGGCCACCACAGAGTCATAGAAGGTCTTCAGGAGTGGGCTCTTCACTCCAAAAGCAGGTACAGCCTGCTCTGCCCTTTTCTGCAGAGGGTGTCTGAATTATGAGTCCAGTCCAAGGTACCTGTAGCTATCCACAGCCTCAATGTCCACACCTTGGATGTTTATTGGTTGCAGTGGAGGATGTTTGTGCCTGTGGAAGTCTACCACCAGCTCCTTGGTTTTACTAGTGTTGAACTGGAGCTAGTTCTGCTGGCACCAGTCCACAAAGCCTTGGGTCAGTTCTCTGTACTCTCTGTACTGTCGTCCCCATCAGTGATGAGGCCGACTATTGCCGAGTCGTCAGAGAACTTCTGCAGGAAGCACTGGGTGGAGTCGTGGGAGAAGTCTGCAGTACTGCAGACGACCCAGTCCGACACACAGCCCTGAGTTCTCACATACTGGTCTCAGTCAGTGAGGTAGTCCAATATCCATGAATTAAGGGGGTTGCTGGACTCCTGTGCTCGCCAGCTTGTCCTTGAGGACTGTGGATAGAACAGTGTTGAAGGCACTTGCAGCCAAACCTGAAAAACTGTGGCAATCAAAGAAACCAAAACAATCACTAGGAGGTTTTTGGTGCAGCACCTTCTTTGCAACCAAGTTCATCAGTTCATTGTAGTCACCACAGTTTCAAACCTTAAGAAAGCATGTTGACATCTTCTGATGGCTGCTTCCAGAAGGGCAAGTCAGTGCACGAGTAGTAGCACTGAGAATTAATTCATCAAATACCACTTGATCAGATTATCATCAAAACAATTAAAATGAAAAAAAAACCTTTAACACTGAAGAAGTCACTTGGATGAGTGACGAAACGTTTCTCCCACTGAAAACACTACAAAAATCGACCTTTTGGGATTTACTTATCTGGATGAGCTTCACGTCATGCAGTAAAAACATTTTAACCTATAATTCTTTTTAACAAACCCCTGTGTTTGTTTTTAATTTAAAACAATTATTAATAGAAATTTCTTATAGGGCCACAGCACTATATAGATAAATGAGACCTAAGAAATTGAAACTCCATCGCCAAGATGACGTCCTCAGTAAGAAATTGCCAACACTCACATTATTTAATAATATGTGTATGCCCTCCAGGTCCTCCTTGTGCACCTTGTGTAACCATACCTGTCACTACCAATGCACTCAAAACAGAGGGTGTAAGTATGGAAGTATCCTATTTCAGACACAAGATTGATCTTGTTTTTTTTTCAGTTTGTGGTCTGTTTTCAGATTTAGTCTGTATTGCAACACCCTCATAACTCCCAAACACTTAGTAAACTAATTTTGAGCTGTACTCAGTTTATTGCAACCCTAATGTTGGCTCTTGCCATAAAAAATGAGGCAGATGCACTTTCTCTTTGGCAGAAGCTGTAGTTGTACAGTACACACACATTACACACACTGCGTCTTGAAATATTTCACCTCCTGAATTGCTTCTAACAAATGAGGGTAAATAAGGCTGTTTAGGTGTAAGTGTGGTACTTCGTCATTTTTCCTTCACAATAATTATTAGCCTCCATTTCTTTTTTTTAACTCATTCACAATCAGTGCAGAACGCCTGGCTGGCTGAATTATGCATGTTTGTTTGTTGGTTTCATTATAGAAACAGATGCCTCAAACAGAATAATAGGGGATTTTTTTTTTTTTTTTTTGAGTGTTATTATGTTTTCTCTTTCTCTCTCTTGCTCTTGTGCACTCTGCTTAGAGGGACGATGGGTCCTTCGGGCCTTTAGGTTCAGTATGAATGAAATCTGCAGACACTGCTGCATATGTTGATTACAGATCTCAAATCTAAGAAGTAGTGAAGTAGTCAGGGATTGGTTTGTTGCTGTGCTCGCAATATGAACCCAGCCCTTTTTCTATATCCCCGCTCACTGTTGCTCGGGCATAAAATCTATTAGCTTTCAGCCATAAGGTTATTTAATCCAGACTTTATTATACACACTGTAGTTCACATTTCTCTACCCTAACATGCAATTTTCCAATGTTAAATAGTCAGGGGAAAAAATGGATGAAACACAATTACTGTACATCATACACATCTAATTCCAACACACCGTTTGATGTCACATAAGAGCTTTGCAAAAGCAAACTCCTATCATACACATAAATAATACATATCTCCGTATTCAGCAGCAGAAATGAACACCAGAACAGTCTTTTTTAGTGAGCAGCTTTGGCAGTTGTAAACTACTATGCTCCAAAAAGGTAATCTACATGATAGTTTACAATCCCTGTGGGCTATTTTGCACTCACTTTCCTCAAACTGATGCAGTAAGGCTTTGGTGACCTTTTAAACCTCACTCTTACTCCAAACAACTGTGTTTTTGCCATTTGGAGACCTGGGGATATTTGTACACTGCAGTACAAATAAATAGCCCCTACTGAGAATGTATAGAATAACTCCACAATTCAAGTAGATCAAAATATCCTGCCATAACATGTCTGCTTCTATTATCTCAGTTTGCGCTGTGGTGAGTTCCACCTCATTCTCTAAGTTGCCTCGAGCTTTAAAAGACTTTCTTCTTCTTGAGTCTTCTTCATCAGCATCATCATTCCCCTGAGGCTATGTCAATGCCCCAAAATCTGTGAGTTTTGCATCATGCATAAACTTGTAAACATTTTGAAGTTTGCTCCAGTAGATAATAATTTGCTTTAGGCAGCAGCGCTGCAGATACCTGATTGAAGTCAAATATCTGATTTTGAAAGATATCTAAAATAGGTTAGAAGTTGAACATAAGAACAAATGATACTCTTAACTTGAAACCCTTAAGGGATGAGTTACTAAAGAAAAATCTGACATTTGCTTTGCTGCAATTCTCAACACAGCTGCAATCTGCTAGTCTGTAAAACAAAATGATGCATATATTCAATTTAACTCAACATTTGCCTCAAGGCACTTCATACTGCAAGGAAAAAACCATACAGTATTCAGGAGAAAACCCCAACAATCAAGGAACCCCCTATGAGCATGCACTTTGCAACAATGGGAAGGAAAAACACCCTTTTAACAGGAAGAAACCTCCAGCAGAGCCAGGCTCAGACAGGCATAACTAGCAGCATAATAAAGGGATGGTTCAGGGGTCACCTGATCCAGCCTTTACTGAAATAAATGTGGTGTAATTAAAAAACATTTGCGCTCTTCTTGATTTCATATTTTTTGCATATTTGTCACACTTAAATGATTCAAATCAAATTCTTATATAATTTAGAGACTTTAGAAAGCTGAGTTCAGTTTCACTAACTACACCCACAACTCATTACTGGCAGATCTGCTGAATCAAGAAATTAATTAAATAGAACCTGTCTGACAAAAGGAAGTAGGCTAAAAGGCCTTAAAAAGCAACACATCAAACTAAATTAACTGAAGTCACTGACATCTGCCAGTCTGGAAAGGGTTACAAAGCCCTTTCTGAGGCTTTGAGACTCCAGTGAACTACAGAGAGAGCCATTATCCACAAATGGAGAAAACCGGGAGCAGTGATGAACCTTCCCAGAATCAGCCACCATACCAAAATTCCATTAAGAGTGCATCGATGATGTATCCAGAAGGCCATAAAGGAAGCCAGAACAACATCTAAAGAACTGCAGGCCTCACTTACCTTGGTTAAAGTCAGATTGCAGTTTTTGCTGCCAAGACTGGCACAGCCAGTTATTGTGATTAAGGAGGTAAACTATTTTTTCACACATGGCCAACTTAATTTGGATAGTTTTGTTCAAACTCCAGAAAGAACAGAGAACTGCTGATCAAGACCACTATAAAAATGATAAGAAAGTCTGGCTCCTTGGACGTTACAACACAAGCATTTGCTGCTAACTGTTACACACTGAAAACCTATTAATAGCTTTAATTCATTAAACCTTAAGTGTAGGCATTATATAACTATCACTTAAAGCCAATTTAAACACAAAGAGTGGCAGAACTGCAGAATCAGCTTTTTAAGGCTGTCAGCAAGTGGACACTGTGCCCAGCGGGACCTGGACAGAGTCAGCCTCGCTATCCCAGAGTCTTCCTTCATGTTTGGGTCACAGAGTTCTCCTTCTCCTCACTAGTTCGAGGCCACAGGACTCCCTGGTGGTCTGTAATGAGCTGCAGAGTCAGCACCTAGTACACACAGAATGACACACAGACGTGTGCATACACAATGACATGCCCATGTCAGAGTATGAACAAACACGTACAGACACATACAGAGATGGTTACCAGCAACACAGCATGTTGGTGTGCTGTAAACACACGTGCGTGATGAAGAGCAGCCCTTTGGAAGCAAGATTAATGAAGCACCAAACAAGGCTACACTGAGCCGCTGTCTCCTCCAGGTCTTTTCTACTGTCCTTTCTCTTTTCTCTTATTCTGTCTTTTCTTTTTCTTTTTTTTTGACTCCACGTTTTTTACTTTTTACTGCCACACAATAGTAAGAGATTCTTAAGGACAACTGATATTGCTGTGATGGAATAGCCTTGCAGTTTAGGAGAAACCCCCCCCCAAAAAAATATTACTAAAGGATGTCTCAGTGTTAAGATTTCTTGCCTGTCCATTAAATTTAGGTAAAATTGTGACCACAGACTTTTTATGGCTGTAATATTCAAATAAATAAAAACATGAATAAAGTACCAAAGTATATCCAGATGCAAAGTCCTGAAAAACAGCAATGATTTCATAACACCGATTAATCAGCTGCAGTGAGGGTCCTGCCACAAAATCAGCAGAGCAGAATCCGATTATCAGATACACCCTGTTGCAGTTTAGAAAGAGGAATTGTATAGAGTTTATTACGCTTCAGCATCTAATATTAGGCTTCTTTTCTTTTTGTTTTTTTACACATGCACACTGAGTGAGACCCCCAACTGTTACCCTATCAAAATTTATTTTTAATTTGCACAGCTAGGCGGCTTGATAACTAACTATAAGGAAACAGTAGATAAGTAGGACACGATGGATATACAGTACAAGTGGATAAGTCTCCCCCTTTTCCACCATGCACAGTACAGTGTCTCAGAATGAGTATGGTGCTTATTAGCAGATCCCCTAAGGCCAAGCAATATTACGTTTCTTTCCACCAAGCCGAATACTGGTAATGATGAAACTATAGGGAACACACACACACACATACAGACGCACACACACACACACAGACGCCTACATGCATACAGTCATTAGAGTGAGATGATGAAAATGAACACACAGAAAGGAGCCAGATTTGAAATACACACACACACACACAGACACTTGTATTCAACAGCCTGTAAAGAGCTGTGGCAAATGTGGAACTTATTTCACTTAATACACCATAACATCATGTAACACCTGACTGATTTTGCCTGCAGTCAGGACTGCACTTTCTGTCCCCAGCAAGGAAGAGCAGTAAAATGGGTTGTTGGCATGACGTGACAGTTTTTCCATCTTGCAAGAAAATGGATTTAGTTGAATGAAAATGTATTTGATTTACATGAACCTGTTGTTACTTTGACTTGACTTCTTTTATTGAAACTAGTGATGGGATTTCTGGCTCTTTTTAGAGAACCGGCTCTTTCAGCTCCGAACCGGCTCTTCAG
>NW_005187415.1:5341457-5375843 GCF_000239375.1 Pundamilia nyererei
TTAACTGAACTTCCAAAACAGAGCTACCTAGATCACTTAAATGACACAGTTGAAAGCATATGTGTATTGTTTGTGTATTTATACACAAGCACTCATATATATATTCAAATAATTTTTAAAAAAATGTTCATTTACCTGTTACTACCACACACCAAATACGGTCTTGATACTTGCTGGCTTGTGTAGCCACTAGGTAACAAAAGCTCAACACTGCCCCTAGCATCCTGGAGCACTTCTGTTGTGTTTTGTACGTGTTTTGAGTTTTTATGTGCTTCTGAGTTTTTACGTGTTTTAGAATTTGTACGTGCTTCGAAGTTTGTACGTGAGAGGGTGAGAGAAAGAAAGAAAAAAAACCCACGGCTTGCGATAAGGAGCCGGCTCGTGTCGTTTACGTTTTTGTCTTTGTTTTGTTCCAAAAACATTTTGTTTATGCTTCGTAGTAAAAAAAAAAACGTTATTGAAGTTTCATGAAATACTTCACATACTCCGACTTTAATAATTTAACTACTATTTGTGTCATTTAGTGTGAGTTGTAAAAGAAATAGTGAATTAATTGGCAAAGTTAGGAACCATTATTATTTTCTCAAATGTCAGTTTTCATCTACTTAATGCATGCATCTCTTCCAAAGATGTGTTTTAAGGAAAAGTGTTTTCACTGCATATGTGTCATCTATCTAAATGTAGCAGTAATGTTCTGTTATATTGGGGAAAACAATATTGTATACATTACTGAGCAGAAGTCTTGAGCCACACTATTTTTTTTAAAATATTTTGCCTCCAGGGAGCCAGAGTTTCTTGCTATTTTTCAATTTGTTTTGAGCAATAATTCTCTAAGATTTCTAAAGGCCTTTCCAAAGTTTTTATTTTGGCTCTGATTGTTTTTTTGTCTCATTTTCAATCCAGTCCTTGTCCTTGACCCCATTCAGAGGAAATTTTATTTGTTTGTTAAACATTTTTAACATTGATCTTTGAATCATTCAAGCATTAAAAAGGCACCTCGGGGATGAACCAGTCTTGTTCTTGCACAGACCTGACAAATTAGCAAAATAACCATTTTTATAATAGATTAATTTTATCTTTAGGCAGTCTGTTTCTATCAGACTGTCACAAAATGGTATCTGAAAGTCATCTCCTTTAGAAATAGGAAAAGAATCCAGCAAAGACCTGAAGCAGGAGGGTGCATCTGTAGCTTTAGCAGTTCCATCTATTGTTTGTTGAAGCAGGGAGAAAAGAAATGGACTGAAAATCAGTGGTAACAGGTCATATTGAGTGAGGAATCCAAATTTGAACATTGTTCTTCAAGTTATCCATATATATGAAGCAGGTCAGAAGACAAGTACAACACTGAGTGTCTACAGCCATCTATAAAACACGGTGGAGGCTCTATCATGGACTGCATATCAGCCAGTGGTGTTGCTGATCTCGTCAAAATGCTAGATTTATGAATGGGGAGAAAGACCTATCAGATGTCAGTCCACCAGTACAATCTGGAAAGCATCTGATTGGCAACAGCTTCATTTTTCAGCATAACCATGATTCCAAACACACTGCTACAATAAAAATATACAGGGATAGAAAAACACATAATGGAATAAAATCAATCATGGATTGGCTTCCCCAGAGTCTGGACCTCAACATTCCTGATGAGGCATACAACTCCAAACAAGTGTCAGGGCTCTGTATGCAGGCAGGTGGAGATGAGGATCCAAACGCAGGACTCGTGGAGCCAAAATTACAACTGAAAACCACAGCTTTATTGCTGGCAATGAACAGAACAATGAACGCTGAGACCGGAAACACACAGGCACAATCTGAGGGTACGATGCAACATTAACACAAAGAAACACGGGGCTTAAATACACTGAGGAAGTCATCAAGGAATTGGAGGCAGAAGGGGAACACCTGGCAGAAATGAGACCTAACGAGACAGAGGAAGCGAAACTAGAAACACTGATGTGAGACATAAACCTTCAAAATAAAGTGAGAACGATTCACAAAGACGCAGACTTGACACTGAACTAAACCTACACCAAACATGAGACACAAAACCTAAGAACTAATCCCATAACAAGAATAAACTAAAACATAGATTTATAATAATAATCAACAAAGCACAA
Organism: Pundamilia nyererei; assembly: GCF_000239375.1. NCBI lineage: Eukaryota > Metazoa > Chordata > Actinopteri > Cichliformes > Cichlidae > Pundamilia > Pundamilia nyererei. The sequence continues at coordinate 5,343,575 of NW_005187415.1, forward strand.
CATCGGAAAACAATCCATAATGCAAAATTAAACCAAAACATAAGAACTCAAAATGCTGGGTCAAAATGACACAGAACCATGACAACAAGAGTTTTAAATGTACTCCAAGAACCCTGGAGAACTATTCCTGAAGACTACTTAAAGAAATTACAAGAAAGCTTGCCTAGGAGAGTTCAGGGTTTGTTGAAGAATAAAGGTGGTCATACCAAATATGAACTTTGAGGACTCTCAGAACTATACAAAGGTTTTTGACCTGTATACTCTATTTCCATGTATGTTTCAATCGCTGCACCCATTTCCCATGTAACTAGGTGAATATGCAGAAATGAAGGGTGACTTAAAGACTTGTCAGTACCTTCATCGTACACAATCTCAGTACACCCATTGTGATTCGTTATAGTTTTGAAACAATTATGCAGAAAACAGATGATCAGTCTTTCACAATCACTCCCTCATCTTCTGTCATTGCTTTTCTTTCTGTAGCACAGTGACATCTGCTGAGCAGGCGTGAAACAACACATTGAGGAAAAGATCAAAATTTGCACCTTTCATGTAGCTGGACACATAAAGCAACTTTGCTTTCTTCAGTGCCAGGCGGACCAGCAGGTGACAGAGCAGGAAGGATGGCGAGAGGAAGAAGAGCACCAGGTGTGTGGCATGGTGACCTGAGCCACATGAAAGATCACCTCTGAAAAACATGAATAATGAGAAAAATACAGGAATTCAAAGCATGACTGAACTGTGAAGGAAAAGACACTGGCTGCATGTGCACACACATATTTGCAGGACACAAGGGAATGCACCAGTCTTTCAGTGAAACCTCTCATTTCATACTGCAATTTTGGCTCCAAAAGGGCATCAAGGAGAGGTGGCGATGGGGACACTGATTATGGCTACATTAGATTATATGACATATAAGACAGCAAACTGTACCCAAGTAATAAAGGCAGGGACATGTGAGATGAATAAGAATTTCACTTTCAATTTGGTTTCAATTTGAATTCTAATTTCCGAAGAATCACATTCAGATGCACTCGCGGACAGCAAAAGTGAAGTTTAAACTCAAAGACGTGGTTTCTTCATTACCAAAGAAAAGATCAGTTTAGATATTTTTTACATTATTTTAGCATTTATCCCCCAGCAAACTGAATTAAAAACAACAACAACAAAACAATTGCTCTATCACATCACTGCTAAATCAAAACACAACAAATAGGTTAAGTGTCTGCTTTAAAATGCTGCTGGAAAATGTGGGAATGCATTTAACGCTTTAAAGTCTAAATCATGAAATAACTGCCAAAAAATTCCTTTTTTATAACTGGACTGCACTTTGAACCTTCTGACACACACACACACACACGTATATGTGTGTGTGTATATGTATATGACATTATCTGTGTGATTTTTTTTTCACCCCATGAGTTGCAAAAAACAGAAAAAGCCATATGTAGAAAATATAATGCAAATTAAAATTTATATGCAAATTAAATTAAAATGGTATATATTTGCATATCAATTTTAATTTGAATTATATTTTCTACATATGGCTTTTTCTTTCCTTTTTTTTTTGCAACTCATGGGGGTGCAAAAGTTTGTATAAATCATATATGAAAGTGAATGAAGTTATATGGCTCATTATATATGGCATGCATGTATGGGAAACGTGGTTTAAAAAACACGGTCTAATTTTTTCCTTTGTGAAAATATGTGTGTACTTCCCATATGTGTTTCTTTGTTTTTTTTAAAAGAAAGACTAGATTATAACTTAATTCTTATAACAAATCATAATTATATGAGTAGTTTGGCTCCAACATCACTGCAAAGCATATGCAGGGATAATACTACTGTGTAAATTTAAAGACATGTACAAAAGAGAGAGGACTGATGAAGATGACTGCAAAACCAACTTATCATCTAATTGATAGCGGTTTTGAGCATAATTCAACCACCTGTCACTAAACTCCCGCAAACTCTCCAGCGTATCCACAGGAGAACAACGAAGACACAAATGATGTAGTGGCTTGCCTTCTGCATTCACTTATACAACTGTTAGACACTCCTCATAACAAACCACTTATCATTGATTTCTGCTTTGCTTTCAGTGCCATCAGGTGATTAAACTCCTTAAAGCACTTTAAGGATCTCAGAGGTTTTCTTCAGCAAACCTCAAGCACTAAATGTTGATAACATGTTGTCAACCACCAAAGCCGATGTCATTACCTCTTGTGGATTGTGTGCATAGCCCATTTCTTCATGCCCTCTATACAATATCCTCTGACAGTCCATATATCACTGCCTGAAATGTAATAACACCTGTCAACAGTTGATACCTCACTTCAATAAAGATTTCATTTTCCTTTTCTAGTGTTTCAAGTATATTCTTGTTGAGCCAGGCCATCTGTACTTGATAACAAAACTTCACCTGGACTCACATCACCAAAAAAGCCTGGCTCTAGCAACCCTGACTCTGACCATAGAGGAACCAGCTCCTAAAGAACACACTCCTTATTAATCCAACTGCAGCTTCAATTTCCATGACATGAAGTGGTGTTACTGTAAGAGTTTTCTACTTGCAAACCAGTCAACGGAGGCATTCTTTGAAAGAAGCATGTTTTAATGGCTCGAGATCAGTGTCGCTTTGACACACACACAAATACACACATCCAGGTTAGACAAGGGCATGGACCTTGTATTAAAGAAGGCTGTACCCATCACAGAGTCTGTGTCAAGTGAGTGGTTGCTTTGACTCAGAAAAAGAATAAAACTGAACAGCCATAGGTCCTTTTTACTTCAGCAAATTAGAAACAAATATTAGAAAATTATTGTTCATTCTAATTTAATAAGACTTGAAAATAGCAGGACCATAAACTGCTATTTATGGTCTTAACATGAAAGTGGAAATGTAGGTCATAGATAAAGTGAGTCACGAGCTGTTTTGCCCATCAGCTTTTACACTTGTTTTTTGCAACCTGAGAAGTTGCCCCCTGCTGGCTATTAAACAAAATGCATGCACAAGGATTCACTTAACTGAAGTTATTTCGATCCTTTGATTACAGTCTATGGTCTACTATATCTACAAAGCTGCATTTAGTAAATCTTGTTTTACTGTTTATTTAACACACAGCAGCCTTAAGAAACACATTTTGGTTTCATGATCAGTTTTTGAGCAACATGCATAAAAATTGTGAACATGTCATGTGTGTCAATTGTAGGTTGGAAGAATTGATTGCTGGACTTGATAATGATGTGGTAGAGTGAAACCACAAGGGGTCTAAAGTGTCATTATGACACAGTGAAAGCTGAAAATGAAATTGATTTCATCTCTTACTGGAAAAAAACATGCAGCAAGCAACAGGCATTCCTAAAAGACGCGGTTTCTACAACTTCAAATCAAATCATTGACAAAATAAAAAGAAATCTCTCGTATTTAGTGCCTAAAATGATTTCATGAATTTATTATGCAACCCTTCTCTAGAAAGTCATCGTCAATGGGGTGTTAGTTAATTAAATATTAGGTTCAAGAAGTCAATTGCTGCATCTTGCCTCCCTGTGAGGCTCATTCATCTACTTCCAGCGTATTAGGTACAGTACCAGTAAGAAGAGACAATTTACTGTAATTGTATCTCGGTATGGGGTCATTTACTGCAATCATATAGCAGAGTGTTTAGTTAATGTAGCCTGCAAACAATGGATATCCTGCAGCTACTGTGCTGCGAGAGGAACTTTTTGCTTTTTTTGCAGCTTGTGGCCTTATGTTTAAATGTTTGTGTGTAAATGGATGTGAAAGCACACTGGTTTATGTGGATAAAGTCTGAAGTTCTTTTTTTTGATCCATCTGTTTTATCAAGATGCATTCAAAACTCATCCATATAAAAAATTTTCTCACTCTTTTGCTCTTTTTCCACAATGAAATAATCACTATGAATGCTTTATAAGATCACATATCCACCTAATGGAGTCATAATGGAGTCAATTGTGTTCTCGGTCAGAAATAGAGGGAGAACGTGAGACTAATCACAAAGGTGAAAGAAAGAATGGAGCGAACTTTAGTCCCAGGTAAAAAGAAAAACATTAAGATGAAATTATGAAAATGACTTGAAATACGCTAGGGTAATTTGTCTGCTCCTGCATTAGAAAGAGCAACTCTTGGATAAAAAGAAGAGGAAGACACGGCAGAAGAAGAAGTAAAAGAGACTCTGTCAAAAAAAAATGAGGACAAAAGAATATTGAAAGAGAGAAATGAGAGAATGAAAGAAAGCAGGCAAAATTAAATATAGCAGGGCAGGGAGAGGAAATGAGATGAGCTCTGAACACCAAAAGAAAAGGCACTCACACACACTAAGGCTGTTTTCACACATGAAAATGTAAGGTTGTCCTTTCTCACATGTAGCACACAGCAGGAGTCCCTGTCAGGTGCATTCTCACTACTGGAAAAACCAATTTCTGGCACAGGTGAGGGTGGAATGTACACGAGGCAAGACGCAAGATGAAAACAAACAAGAAGAACGAGTTTCAGCTATGAGCGCTCACCCATGCCAGTCATCATAGCTGAAATGTGTTTGTCTCGCCCAGCTCATGAGATTTTACTCACATAACCACCAATCCATTTTATCCCCAGAGCAATGGCCTCACAGAGAAATCTGCACAGGCCGCCACAACACTGATGGAAAAGAAACCCTACCTGAGTCTCAAGCCAGCCTCAGATCACCAACTCAGCTGCTCATAAGTTGTCGATTGCACACAGTCATATCCAGCGCTCACTGGCAACTGAACTGAACTGAGCAGAAAGTGGCCAGTCACAGTTTGTGTACTCTAGGAGCATTTATCAGGTCTCCAAGAGCAAGGCTACTGGAAACCAGCTGAACTCATCAAATAAGCTGAAACTGACCAATCTTACTACATACAACTGCAGGACTGCAAGAATATTGAAGAAACAAACCTCATCTTCCTTTTATTTTAGTCTAAAGCAACACAATTTACTTATTTACCTGCTTGGCAGAGAAAAAGGAGTGCCAGAGACGTGCTGATGAAAGTTCTGATGATTACCGTACACACAACATCACACTACTCTTCAAAGAAGACAAATAGGTCTCTTTTACCCCTCCTTAAAAGACAAGAGCAAGATGAGATGTTGAGTCTAGAGATATCTTGTAAGACCATGTAAAAAGGTGTAAATAAAAAAATAAATCATCACACTCAAAACATATTCATTCCCAAAATTCTAACATTAAAATAATTTGATTGCGAGTCAAATTTGAATGTTGTTTTTTTCTTTATATAAGTACAATGTAGAGTGTTAAATTTAATATAATAATACTATAACAGTGCTTCCTGCACACAGTGGTGGCATGGTGGTTAGCACTGTTACCTCACAGCAACATGTTCTGGGTTGAATCCACCAACTGTCTGGGTTCTTTCCAGGTACTCTGGCTTCCTCCCAGAGTCAAAAGAAACAAGGTTAGTGGGGTTTATATATTCAGACGTATTGCTTCATATTTATGAAGGCGGAGACGTTTTCTTTTGTTTTTATGGGGGGTTTTTTTAGTGCATTTCTGGATCTGATTGCAATACTGTCATTTACCTGATGATGGACCTGCCTCTCCATCCCTGCCTGTAAGCAAGCTACGCTCCGGCTAAGTGGATAAGAGACTCCACAGAAATAGCACATCAGTATGCTTGGTGGGTTGTTTTTTTTTTTTTAAATATATAGTACAAAACAAGAGAAAAATGATCTAAAGAACGTATTTACCAGTTACCTGTGTTTCTGCAATTCTGTTTAACACCACTAGATGGCAGCATTAAGCTATACATTAACACGTGCTGAGGGCCTCTTAGTTTATCATGATTACAGCCTGGTAGAAATCCTCACTAAGAGCATCCTGATGATGCGATGACACAATGAGAAGCTAATGTTATTCATCAGAATGAGACTAAGCTTAAAGCACAATAATGACTTTAGTGAAAAGCTCTCGAAACAACAGCCTATCGAGTTATGCTCTAATCAGCATGATAAAAGCCTTACCTTGCTCAAGAGCAAATCACGATTCAGAGGAGCAGAAACATAAGTATGCAAAGTCAAATGTTGTTAAAAAGCAATTTCCTTGAATGGCACTCCACCCTCCTACAGCTTGAGTTCATACAGATAATTTCACAGCAGTGTGGTTTTACATATTAAAGCTAAAGACTTCTAGCCTAATAAAGTCTTCCAACATCTTACTGACTCACTGAGCTGCTCATTTAGAACAATGGCTCTTCCAAAGTGCTCTACACAGAAGTGGAGGTGTAACTTATTCTGATTAGTATGTAAGTATGGAACCTGTTTACACTCTCCTTCACTCTAATCAAACCAAATCAAACTAAATGTTTCTATAATTCATTGGAGGGCCAATGCACTGTGGGATTTGTCCATGTGTTCTACTTTTTACATTTGTATGTGAGTGGATTTTGTAATTAACTCCATGAAATCTTGATGGCCCTCGCATGTTCGTCTGACTGACTTCATGCCCTACTAAACTCCAGACTCCCCTCTGTGCATGAGTGCATGGCTCCCGCTGCTAATGTGCGCACTGAAGCCTTCATTTGTATTTCATGTGTGTACAGGCACGCTGTGTGCCCTTTAATGTCCCTCTGCGTCTGAACCATTGATCGTTTCCATGCATGACTACATCTGTGAGAGAACCTCTCGTCTTTATCTCCACCCACACACGGCATCTTGCGGAGTCTCCATGGACCACATGCACAGCAGATATGAAGCATTGCTTTCCAGCTTATTAAAATAGTTGTGACATTGTGGTGTTCTCAAGGTCGCGCACACTGCTTAATTTGAAGTATTTAACTCGTGAAGCCTGACAGATGCTGAGCATTTACTGTGTTATTAACTTTGTGCACATTTTAACTGAAAACGCTTCAATTAATCCTAATAAACCCATGTGTTAAAAAGCGAATAAGAAATCCTGTCCTCCTCTTCACTGCATGTCTTTGAGCAAACAGCATTACTCCCAGCTGATTTAATACGGTATCATATTTGACTCACTTTTGCTACACGGATTATTAAACAACCAAAACTTTTTTTTTAATAAATCCAACTCAATGTCAAATGAGGACTCTGGCATCAGCAACTCAAGTGATCAATCCTGAGCATTCTACCCCCCGAGTGAAACTTGGACGAGTGTGCGATTATGTGTGCGTGCATGCTCCCCTGGATGGAATTGGCTCCACTCACCTATTTGATGTAGAAGGTCACCTGCTAGAGTCCGCTGTGTTTGCCAATTTGCTTTCCACTCTCTCAGATCCTCTCGAAAACAACATATGTTTTTTGGGGAAAACACAAACAGAGAGTAAGCATGACTGTAGATATGTAAATATTCAGAACCATATGCTTGTTTGGGAACTGGACAACACCGGCTCCGAAAAAAGTTGGGAAGCTGTGTAAAATGTAAATAAAAAACAGGATGCAATGATTTGCAAACCTCATCAATCCATATTTTATTCACAATAGAAAGGAGAAAACATATCAAAGGAAAAAGGGAAAAATAAGGCCAAATTAGTTGGAACTGCAATCACTGTATTGTGTTTTTATTTTAATTTTACACACCATCTTAACTTTTTGGGGGGGATAGTACATTTGCATACACTTTCTTATCTAAAATCTCTAAATGTGCCATTTATTTCCATGCTTACATATGTGCGTGTACTCATATGTGAGCATTCTTAAGTTTGCCCATGTGTTCTGCATCTTTCTCTTTTCCTACAAGGCTGCAATATGCAGTCAGTGTCTGCAGCAGGGTGAGTCCATTAACAGTACTTAGGGTACTTGAGATATAATAGCCTCATTTCATTTAGCTCTAAAGGCTCTTGAATTATTGACTGAGCTACTGGACATGCTTAATGAAAGGTCATGCTTTTGTGAATGTGTTTGTTTATCAGGGTGTATTTACTTGCCATAGCCGCATAACCCTCAATATTCTGTGACAGACATTTTTTTAAATCAGAAATCAAACCCTGAATATAAAAGATGGATGTAGCCAGCTCCCCCTTCTGAAGCCTTAGATATGAGCCATCAGCATGTTTGAAACAAAAAGCAAGAAAAAAAAGCATGATTGTGATTGAGAAATTAAGGAAATCATACTGTAGAAGCTAGTCATTTATCTTCTAATTAAATATGGGCGTAATTTACAACATAAACGTTATGCTGCAATAAATAAGATATGTATGTAGTGACCATGAACTCATTAGGTAAATGATTACTGAAGTAAACTTTTTTGTTTTCATTGATTTTATCCATTTAACTAGTGGAGTCGCCCCCTGTTTGCCATCAGAAAGATTCCTACTTTTGCCTTTTTTGGTTTGGTTTCAATCAACAACACTGTTATATGACCACAAACATTTCAGATTACTATAAAAACAGGTATTTTCTCGTTATCATTTGAAAGGTTTATCCGTTAGCCTATTTTTAATTATTTAAACTGGGTTTCCATTACTTGCAACACCTCACTAATTATTAGAGATGGGTGGGGGGAATTTAATTCAAATATCGTTAGTATCGATACCAGAGTTGGTATCGGTATCACATCGATACTAGTTTGATAGGTTTAATACTTTATTTCAATCCTCAAAGATCAGTATGCAGCTTACTTAACTGTGTTAAATAAACGACTTTTTGGAAATGAAAAAATATACTGCAAACAGATTTATAGCCTTTTAATAGCCATTAATATATTTACATTTATTTATAACCATTGAAACAACAGCACTGGCCCAAAGTGATTTAGAGACAGACACATTCACATTCCAACGCTCCACCAAATCAATTTCAAAATACAGGAAAAGATGAAAGGTGTGTTTTGTTGTATGACTAATTATTGCAGAAATTCAAAAGCGATTTAGTTGTCATTAAAATGTGTTCAGAATTTGCAAACTAATGATGATCCTTTGAAATCATGAGGTATTGGTATAGCACAAGTATACTAAGGGGTTTTCCCTACATTTTCTATGTATTTTCTCCCAAAAATGATGCTGCAGAAGCATACTGCAGCTCATAATACACTGATTTTGGAGTCACTGCTCTTTATACCTGTTATGGTCACAATAGCAGTTTAAGTAGTTAACTCAAAATGAAGAAATTGCTAGAGAAGACAGACATATAAGAACAGTCAAGTCGAAGTGGAATTAGAGTGCATTAACATAGCAAGTGGGCTCAAGAAATGTTCCATTAATTAACACTGCAATCCACGAGGGAAACGTTTCCTCTCGGTTAAGCCACTTCTTACAATATCCGAGTGTTTGGAGTGCTTCTTAAAGCTTCTGAGTAAAGCTTAGGGTCAGAGTCAAATATCATTTTAAAGGTATATTGAATGATTTGTGGTACAGTCGTAAAACAAGTGGCAATCAATGTTTACTGTATATATTGTCCACAGTGATCCGTTCAGGCTTTAGATGAAAGTGAAGTTTGCAGCCCGGTGCACTGAAATTGTGAAGGTTGAATCCGAATGACCCAACGGGCCAAGGTGGAGAGGTGACGATACTGACTGTGAGAGCTGCTTTTAACGGGTAGCAACTTTTACAAGTGAAATTATTTAAAGCATGAATCATTAATCTTCATGAAGTAGTAGGCCTAGTCTGAAAGTGTTTCTTTTTTAACATAACTAAAAAATGCCTCGGGGAGGCGCTTCAGATAAATTGAGCTGGGCGGATCAAATCAAGATATCTTAGATGAAAGGGATTTTTCTCTAAAAGTTGCTTTTCTTCTTGAAATAAGTATAGATATTTTACCCAGCGGCAATTTGCTTCCTATTTGAGTCTAAACAAATTAGACTGGAAGGCATCTACTTAAATGCGCGTTGATATCACAGCGCCGCCTATGCGTAAAAATTAAAAACTGGGAAATATATTTATTAGCACGTCTTGTCGGGCGTGGCAGGCTTCTCTGCCGGGGGGTTGCTGTAACCGTAGCCTGCTCCGGGGCTGCTAGATGCTCTATGATGGATGGAGAGTGACAGATCGGGGTTAGCCGCCAGGGGAGTGCATTTTTCTTCCAGCGCACGGTCCTACCCAAGGAGAAAGCGAAGAAGGAAAGATACTGGACGCAAAGGAGGAAAGGAAGAGATACAGAGAGAGAAGAGACCGATTTCTACCCCTCCTCTTTCCTTCTCTCTCTCTTCTCTACTCCCGTGCATCACAGCCTGGTGGGCTTTACCCGGACTGCACCGCATTGACGCTGCTGCTGCCGACCCAACCCAATGAATTAACATCATTCACATACTCGCAGAGGATCTGGGTTTTCGCACAGCTAGAAACTGGATGCTGTGCTGATTTGTGCGTGCATATGCAACAATTCCCTCTCTCTGGATCCGGACACTGACTCGCTGTCCTGCTAATGCCAAGACTTTGAAAACGAGGAGGAGGGGGCGTTTTGGAGATTATTGCAGCTGCAGTGCAAATAGTGCAGAAGAAGACAGTGGGATACTTGCAAGTTTGCAGAGCGAATGTAACCCTGTGCTATTTATTGTACGGTTTCCAACATGGGTGTTGACTAAAAAGAAGATTATCCCCCGAGCTCCATAGAGGTGTGATGATCATGCACTCGTGAAGATTTAAACTGCGCTCAGTAATTTCCTGGATCATGCAGATTCTGCCGCCTAGGACGTTATTCGTGTTACTGGCCCATATACATGTATTGCTATCTTTGAGAAATAATGGAGGAGTTCGGATTAAAGATGAGAGCAACAGCAGCGCGTACTCTGGCAAGACTTTCCAGGGGTCTCTCCGGGAGAGTCATCAAAACAAAGCCCGGGACCGTACGCTCTTGCCCGAGTACGCCACAGGTGCGTCTTCGGCAGAGCTGCAGGCACAGCGGGCAATTATCAGAGGGACGCTTAACTCCACTCACCCCTGGAAGAGGGTAATTGCAGAAGAAATTCGGCGAAATGGACACAGCAAACGCGACTACAATAGGACTCTGACACCCGTGGAGGATCCCAACGCCGTCTCACATTGGGACTCGACGCGCCACCATAATAGGAGGATAAAGTTGAATGGCGGGTTTAGTAGTACGGGGACGCCAGCAGGTGGACACTACAATGCGGCTAAGCCATCTTCAATGGGTTGGGGAGACGGAGGAGGGGGACCCGAGGAGGGTGAGAGGCACAAGAGAGGCACAAAAGATGAACAGAAGAAAGCGTGGAAGAGGGGGAGAAACCGGTTGAACAAAAGCTCTGTAGTTTTGGCTCAACCTCACGCGTCACCGTGGGAACCCATGCCCAAACCGGTGGCCCTCACCTCCACCGAACTGCCCTTTGACCTCTTCACCAGGAGGAGTGAGTTTTTCACTTTCCGAGAGGAGAACCCCTGGGACGCCACGCCGATCACCCCTCCCAGCTCGCAGGATTTCGAGAACGAGATCAAGAACCCCTTTTACCCAGTGACGAGTGAGACTTACGGCGCTTACGCGATCACGTGCGTCTCCGGGGTCATTTTCCTGGTGGGCATAGCGGGAAACATTGCCATCCTGTGCATCGTGTGCCAGAACTACTACATGAAGAGTATCTCCAACTCTCTGTTGGCAAATTTAGCTGTGTGGGATTTTGTGCTCATCTTCTTCTGCCTGCCCATGGTGGTGTTCCACGAACTGACGAAGTCCTGGCTGCTGGGAGAATTTGCCTGCAAAGTGGTGCCCTATGTGGAGGTAATTCTGCCCAGCTTTCATTTGTGTCTTTTTTCTGCTTTAAATTTCTCACATGCGTAGGTGAAATGTTTTGAATTGATCACTTCAGTGATATCAGATGATGAAGGGGCTCAGTCAATGTCATTTAGGTGTCATGCTCTTCATTGGCTGCCTATATAGAGATTTAATTTAAGAGTTTGGTTTCACTTTCAAAGGACTGACAGACCTGAAAGTACACACAGTCACAGGATGACAGCTCACCCAATAACAAGGCAATCTGTTTGGCACTTGTGCATCTGCTGCAACTGGAGAGGAATCTCACTTAGCCCTGGAGGCATCAAACACACAAACAAGCACAGATACGCACCAGCATGTTTGACAGCCACTCGCTATCTGCCATTTACTTTGGCTCATAAACCACTGCTTTCATCATACATACACCTGAGGAAGGCATTGCACACGCACATATACTAAGACAGCCTCTTTCCTTGCCTTTTTTGTACCCTCCCCTTCCCACGCACCAGCATTCATAAGCAGTAGTAGTATGCTGATACCTTTCCTTTGTGTTTTTACTGCAATTACACCAGTGTCAGATTCACCCACAAGCGCAATGTCTTTTGTGTAAAACAGGGGATTCCAGCTCAGGCACAGCTTAAGCTTGCTTTGAATGGCTGTTGGCATGACCCGCCTCAAGTGAACATGAAGGGGGGAGGTTACATATGTGTTTAAAGATGCTTGATTTGAAGACGGAGAAATTGTGGGCAACCCGTCTGAGTCATGACTATGTAAGAATTATTTTGTTTGCAGCCAAAGGTAGAAAGAAAGATAAGAGTAAATGTCAGATTGTGTAACCAGGCAAGAAGCCAGAGTCAGTGATCAGAATTTAACTTCAACTCCTCCCTCCAGATGCTACAGAGCCTGCAAACAGGAAGAGCTGTTATCTAATAATATCTTACCAGCCATACAGCAAAAACCTGTTGAGATGTTAAAGATACCTATGCCTGACTTATAATCTACACTAAGGTTTGGTTGAAAGGCCATCTGTTCAGGCCATTGAAACGGTGTCCCTTTATGTCTAAATTTGGTTTAAAAGTGAAGGTCACTCTTTTTCAACAACTCTACAAACTCCTCACATAATTGGCAGATTTAAACCTAGACCTAGTCCCCTTTGCTTCCTAAACTTTCACTTTTAAACAAAAAATAAGCCCCAAGAAGATAAATTTTCACCTTTTACATTTAAACCAAATGTATAGATAGAGGGGTCGCCTTTTTAAAGTGGTCAAATTTAGCCTAGGAAGATATGTTCATGGGCTTGTGGTGCATGTCGGGTATTGGTATTGGTGAATCTTATATTAGCTTTCTGAAGAGTTTCCGTTGCTTTCATGAAGTTTCCATGCAACTGTAATTGTAAGGGTGTTGAGACAGAGCTGAAGGCCAATTTCTAGGGCAATGCTCGAGTGTACAATGGGCTTCTAAATCCAAGACCAGTCGGTGCTTTTTCTTCATTTTAGCTCAATTGTCAGCTTATGGTCACATATGCTCACTGGCTATTATTTGTTCAGTGAAGTTATAAAGGTAAAGGTCCACTCACACTTTGCTAGAGTCTGACTGATGGAATTTTTAAAGCTGATACCGATATTTGGTGATTTAAAAAATCCGATATTTTGATATATCAGCTGGTATTTTGTTTTTTTATATTCAGACACACAAACATAAGCAGATTTTTTAAAGTCCTTTATAAGATAATATGATAATGGAGTTTAAAAAAACCTGTGAGTCTGCAGAGTGCTCCTTGGTGGAAAAACTTGTAATTTCAACACTCAAAACATAATACCATATTGTAAATACTATTATATTTTTTTTATTTACTGTGCTAAGTGCCTTCTTTTTACTTTATATTTTATACTTTTACTACGTTTACTATGGTTATTATGTTACTGTGCTGCTTCTTGTTTTATTGCTGCTGGCCTCTGTGAACTACCAAACAAATTTCGTTGTATAACTACAATGACAATAAAGTTCTTTATCTTTATCTTATCTCATCTATAATAATAAATGCAGATACCAGTATATATCAGGAAAAGGCTAATATAGGCTGATGTATCGGTCAGGCTCTGCACTTTACCAGGCCTACATTTTTTGCAGAAGCTGCAAAAAATGATCAATAATAAGTAGAGATTATATTTAGCATTGCATACTTACTCTTTAGTGTATAATAACATCCTCGTATTTAGTATCAGTCCACTGTGCACCGTGTTGCAAACACCTTGTGACTGCATATGTTTTAATTATTGGGGGATCAAAGAGAAACAGGCCCCCTACCTGTGTTATTGCGTATGAGCTTCCCAGGGACCACGGGATAATATTTAATAACCTGACTAACACATATCCACCGCACAGACCAAATGGTTATTTTTAATACACAATGTGTTGTTGTGAAGTAGCTGTACACACCTGTCTCCATGTGTTTATTGCTTCATTTCAAGATGTGTTTTAATATACATATGTATCAGGACATGTGCACAGGGCACTGTCTGTGTTCCGTGTGTGTATTTGTGCATGCATGTATCAAACAGGCTGTGAGTAATGCAGCCCAGGGCTCAATCTTTCCCTGTGGAACATTCAGCGAAACACACACACTCACCCTATGGAGTGACTTCTTTCTTCACTTAACCCAAATTGAGTCACAGGGGATATTATCATTTGAAATAAGGACACAGTCTCAGTCACACTTAGCCTGCATAAATACACAACACAGACAGACACAGAACCCCATTCAGGTATGTATTCAAATCAGGAGATTCTATAGATAATGCATGAGTGTCTGTGCAAAGAGAGGAGCCTCCCGTGGAGCTGCTTTAAGTAAATCTTGTTTTATTCAGTGCTTAGTCGAGTGTGGAATTTCTAAACCTTAAAGAAAAAGCAATTTTGGTGTGAGATGTGAGCAAACACGGCGGGAAATACTGCACAAAATAAAAATGTGAGCCAGTCTGCCAGCCCACATCATTTCAGATACAGTGCCTGTTCACACCGCACACTGCCCCTCTTGGCAGTAAGGGGACAGAGCCCCAAAAAAAGGCAAAACTAATGGACAATAATTGGGTCTTTGCACCTGGCAGTTTATTAGAATAAGACCTGAAACTAGAGTAAAATAACAAATAAATGGAGCAGTAAGCATTGTATAAGCCAGAAGGAAAAAGAAGTCATTTGTCAAGGTTGATTTAAAGCTATGCTTTTGTAAAAGAGTGATTTATATACATCTTATTAACCCCAATTAAAGAAATGCTTGTAAATCATTACAGAAAAAGGCATCTGAGATATTACAATGTCACAGAAACATTGATTGAATGTCCATCTTTTTCTGATAATATTGTGTTACTTTTTAGCATTAGGCACATGGTTTGATGGACAAAATTCAACCAAAATGCAAAATCCTACTAACTGGATCTCACACAAAATTTGTACACTTATATTTAAGCAGTCATGCAAGTATTGTACAACTGAACCCATATGCAACAGCCTAATGACTTCTCCCATTAGTAGACAGATAGATGATTGGTAATCATCATCATGGGATATACATCTCCCTAAAGATGCATTGTAATTAGTGTGATACTGGCAATCTCAATACTAGTGTAGCCATATAGCATCTGCTTAGAGCCATTAGAACCTGAACTGATTATATTTGCTATGTACAACTTGTGCTTTTATTTACTATATACATTTCTAAGTGTTTTTATGTGAGAACTTTGAGTGTGACAACAGTAACAGGACTTTAGCTCATAAAAAAAAGAATCCTTTATGATCCGTCTGTTTATTGCCTGTCTCTACTGCCGTTCATCCAACCTGTTTTCAGTCTTTCATATTTTGACCAAAACTGATTCTCTGACTATCATGAATTTCCTAACTTTTGGGATACATTAAGTATGTTCTAGCTTATCTAATTCATTGAAAGTTCCTTCTTTCTAACTCTAAGCAGAGTATATAAAAATCTATAAGGCCAATATCATCCTTCAGTTTAGGCTTAGTTTAGTTTGTGCCTTGTGTATTTGGCCTTGTTGGTATTTTCTGTAGTCGGGGCTTCAACAGGCAGACATAGACCGTTGAAGAGGCTGGAGGAAAAGAGAGTGCAAGAGAAAGCTTGAGTATGAGGAGAGAGTGAACAGGGCTGCACGGACCCACCGAGGGCCACAATGCACAGTGTCGAAATTGGCGATAATGGCAGGACATACATCAGCTTGACATATACACACTCACCGTGCACAGACTGAGCCGCAGACCCTCAGGAAACTGAATTAGAATTTGGTCTGCTCTTTATGTCTGCTGTATGAAGTACAGTAGTGGAATATAGGAAGGAATATAAAGTCAGTTGCAATTATGATTTTCTTTCTAAAGAAAGAATCCAAAATGATAGCCTTGCTAATGAAATCAAAAATATTTATCTTCATTTACCATACCGTTATGTTTCGATCTTTAGAGGTCTACCAGAGGTCATGAAATAGGAATGTCTTACTATTTACAGTTATATGTGTCCAAGCCTATGTCGGTTTAAAATCTAGGTAACCATCTAGCCTGTAGACACACACACACACACATTCACAAAGTCAGTAGGGTGTGGTGTTTCGCCATATGGGTGGAATGGCCTTCTCCCTACTGATCACTGCCTGCGGCTGTTCTCCCCCCTCTCCTCTTCGCATCAGCTATCTGTGATTAGAAACAAGCCTTGGGACATGCACACTCACATACACTTAGAGACAGAATGAATATTACATTAATATAAACTGAAATGCAGATGTACACTTACAACGCGTAGACACTGACAAACACAAATTAAGTACACAAACACAAACTAGATCTCGCGCCCTTTGCATTCTCAGCCTGTCAGGCATGCGAGTAATTGTTAATTGGAGTATACGTATTTGAATTATTCAGAGTATGTGATTAGAAGCTCTTCATTATGCATAATGGTGAGTCCATTCAGCCAGCTCTTTGTCCATGGATGAGTAGATTTGGTGTTTTGTATGTTCAGACAAGTTCAAATAACAGCATGAAGCAAAGATCGGGGTTGCCGTTGGACGCAGTTGCCTAAATTGGTAATTACTCATGTAAATGAAATATTCATTGGGTGATTATCATTATGAATTATGTGGAGTGAAAACAAGCAGCATATCAGCTTTACATCAACATAGAATAGGTCAGCACAAAAGTCAGGCTTCATAGAAGAGAATAGAACATGAAAGCTGTTCTGTTTTGTATTGCTTTCAGTGTAACACTTCCAGGCAGGAATCAATGACCTGGAACAGGACTTTTCCAGCCGCCACTGTAGAATGAGAGCATTCTTTTTTTTCTTTTTTTTTTTGCGTCCAGGGTAAATCTGCCACACGTCAGGATATAATTCAATGAAAGAGAAATTTATTGTCTGGAAGAAACAGACAGAAAAAAAAAGAAAGCAATGACATAGATCACTGTTGCTCTTAATGTAATTAAAAAAAATACAAAGCAGCCCATTAAGTACTCATTCCCGTTCTTTGTGCATGTGTAATGCACAATGTAGTGTATTGCACATACACACTTTTTATATATTTGTTTCCGAAGCTTTTGAACACGTGTTCTTTCATCACAAGAGCAAAATCATGTAAGCCACAACTACTGAGCAACGTCATCCACAGACGAGAGCTTTGGAAACATAAATGGACCACATGTTTTTTTGTTGTTGTTGTTTTAATAAACCATTGGAAGTATGTTTTTTTTATTCTGTTTTTAAAGATTACTTTATTGAAACTGAGATTACCAGTACCAGTCATACAGTCTGTAGGAAATGGCAGTAGAGGGCATTGGAGGATGGGCTGCTGTCCTCCTTAATGCAGGGCCTTTTACATCAAATTAATGCCTTATTTTTCCACGCTAATGTGCTATTATTCAAAACATGTCTCTGCAACAACCTGAAATGCCATTGCAATATTCAGTGATAATTGGCAAAATGAACTGCTCCTTCTCCACCACTCTATTTTACATAAGAGTGAGATACACAGCGTAGTGTATTGGAAAAAACATAACGTGCTAATTGCTCGCTACTTTTAAAAGGATGACTTAAACACAGTACAAAATAATTATCTTTGTTAATATTTCCTCTTTTTTTCTAAATTAAGAAGTGACTAGTTACTTGTCTTTTTCAGCACAGTTAGCTTGTTTTAACATCAACTCTATAGCAGAACACCACTGAGTAGCAGCTTGAGAGCTCCAGCAGAGCCTTACTGCCTCAGCTGACTACGGCAGCCTGCAGCACCCAATGTGCCGCTGAACTCCATTTACCCAAGATGGATTTCAACATGAATAGTGGACTCCTGCAGCATTCTCAGTGCTGAATATCATGGACGATGTTTGAATTTCTGTTGATATAACTTCTACCCTTAATAAAGAATAAGTAGACGTCCAGCCTTTAGTTGCACTATATGGACAGAAGTGCTGGAACATCTGCAAGTTAAATCTACAGGAGCTACTCTATTGAAACCCATACCATAAAGTTTTCAGTGCACACTTTTATCATTCCTGATGAATCCTGATGATTTATTGTCGTCACCCCACCGGGCAGCTGGGGAGTGGCGTGACAGCACGGCCACGCTGGTCCTGACAGACTAGACAGTCATTAGAACAGCTTTGTAAATAATCTACTAATATGTAGTGTGTTGAATCCTATCAAAGACAAAAGAACTCATAAAACCAATATTTTGTTTTTGCTATTATATTTATTGCATTTCCTCCTCCAAACTGTGTTACCCCTTTGGTTTGAGAGGCTAGCAACACATTACCTGGTAACAGTAGTGTCACTGGCCTCTGCCTGTGTGTTTACAATGATTTTGTCAAGTTAGGGCTAGTTAGGTTTTTTCCTATAATTCAGTTCAGTTCAGTTTTATTTGTATATCGCCAGATCACAACAACAGTCAAGGCACTATAGTCCAAAGACGTGCATATTAGATGAAGTGATGATTCTACATTAGCATTACATTAGTGTGCCTGAATGATTGTCTGTCTCTTTTTATGTGCCCCGTGATAGGGTACACCCAACGCAAGTTACCAGTCTGTCTGCCAAAGTCAGCTGGGATAGCTTTCAGTCACCTATAACGTAAGAAAATGGATGGACTCACGAAAGATAACAGAATACAAGCAATAGATATTTAACAGCAGAAGCTGTTTTTGTTTTGCTAGCATGAGCAGGTCCACAAGGTTGGATTTTGTCTGCTATTACCCTCCATATACATCAACCATATAGAAAGATAATTTCAAAAATTCAGCATAAACATGGGCATGAGCAGAGGACCTGCCTTCTAACCCTGATCTATCCGCTGTCTCTGTTGCTCATGCAGCCCACCTGATGGATGGTTGCTGTCATTGGCAGGGTCTCTCTGGTTAGAGTTATGGTCTTCTGGAGCCTGCACTGGGTCACACACTCCTGTAAGAGAAAAGCAATGCAGGTGGAATAACCCTTTGGCTCATTACTACCAGACTGGTTGTCTATGTGTGTGGTTGTGTTTGCGCATTGTTGTGTTTCGACATTAGCCCATTCATCACTTGATAACACCCATTACCCTCTGACAGTGGCTGTAGTCACAGTATGGCCCCAAATGCTCCACCAGTCCTTGTTAAGAGCCAATTAATAACTTGAGCCTTTGTACCACCAGCTCACAAGACCTTTAATCAGCAACTTAATGGGCCGTTATTAAAAAACAGCACCAGGGGAAAATGTCTTTCTCACCTGCTGTGCAGATGGACTGCCAGAATTTTAAAAACACGTGTTGTAGATGAAAGGCCTTTTCATGGCTTTGTTTTTTTTTTCTGAGCTCTTGAAGTCCAAGGTTGAGAAGCAATTCATCATATAAAGTGGAAAAACTGCATTGACCTCTTTTGCAAATTGTCTATCATCAGGTGGTAACAGGTGGTTTTGATATTATTTAATATTTGGTATTATTTGGTAGTTAGGGGTTCCAATCACAGAACTAAAGGGAATCATAAAGTCAATTTTTGTTTCTATTATTAAATACAGTTGTGGTCAGAAGTCTACATACTCCCATCATGTGCATTAAAATGCTAATTTGGGGCTTTTAATAATTTCTTTGAACTGCTCTTTTCCAGGGTGAAGATGGTTCAGCATGCATCTTTAATGACTTACACAATAAGAACAGAATGTATAAGTTTGAATTTATTTTGGATTTTCTCTTGGATTTTTCTCTAATCCGCACAGGGCAAAAGTATACAGATGTGTGGTTCATTCTCATGGGAATACCCAACTCTGTGCAAGTTTTCTAGCTGATATGAACTTGAAGAATTTGGAAGTAGTCGTCCTTTATCATTCCATCCACTTTGTGCAATGTACCAGTACCACTGGCAGCAAAACAGCGCTACCACCACCGTGCTTAACAATTTGTACAGTGTTTTGAGGACTGAACGCCTCATCTTTACTCCTCCAAACAAACCTTTTCTCATTGTGACCAAACAGCTTGTTGTTCTCAATTGACTGTAAAGCTTTTCTCCAGACAGCATTTGGCTTGTTTGTTTGAGCAGCTGCAAATTTTTGTCGAGCTTGAAGGTGTCAGTTTTGGAGTAGGGGCTTCTTTCTTGCTTGGCACCCTCTTAGTCCATGACCATGTACAACTCACTTCACTATGGACAGTGACGCTGGTGTTCCAGCAGTTTCCAGGTTATGGTTCCTGGGTTGTTCCTGATTATCCTAAATTTTGTCTCATTTGAGGTCGACGGTTTGTGCAAAGTGGTTAAACATCTGTAACTTGTACTTGCTTACAATTGTTTGAACTATAATCTTGGAATCTCCAATTATTTATAAATGTATCTAAGAAACTTTTTCAACTTGTGATTTGTCCTTCTTAGATCTTTATTGAGTTCCTCTGCTTGACTGATACTCGGTATCGGAAAGAAAAGAAAAAAAATAACTATGATTCTAAAAATCTCAAGCTATTCCTTTAGAAAGAGACAGGAGGTATAAAATCAACAGGAGTGTACATATATTATTTATTTGGGGGAGGTTTATTTCAGAGCATTACTGTTGCAGGATTTCTGTCCCTGAAGCTAACAGACCTGTTGTCTTGCCTGCAGGTAAACTGAACATGACAAGGTCAATGCTGCTGGTTGGGATAAATGCCACATTAACATTGTTAATCATTCTGAGGATGTCGTGGGTTATTTCTTTCTTTCTGTCACTCAGTGAGTTAGACTCACTGACGTGTTTCTCTGCTATTGTTCAGCTCTCATTCTCTCTCTTTCCCTTTCATTCTCTGACTCCCTCTTTACTTTCCATTCCTCTTCTGCCTCTGTTTCTCATTCTCTCATTTGCATTTCCCCCTTCCACAAACACACTGACAGCTTCACCCCCCTAAACCCTCCACCCCCACCCGCCCTGACTGTTGGACTCTCTCTCTCTCTCATCCGGTACAAAGCTATGCTTGTTCATCTTGCCCTTGCTCTCCGCCCTGACATGCTGATCAAAGCTTGGTTGCCTTTAAAACCAATTTCAGGCCTGTTGTTCTATTTATGAAATATTCAGCATTTGCAACTACCTGTTCTTGTGTACGCGATGGATATTTGTGTCTGTCACAAGTGGGTCAGACACAGAGACTAATATGATGTTTCACAATAATAAAGGTAGAAAAAAATGGAGAAAAACACTGGTTTAAACAGCAGGTTGGTGGACTCAAAGCCAGAGGTGTGCGCCTGAGATGACCAATTAGGAATATACCATCTCACAGACTTCTGAAACTGAGCATTTAGATGAGTCTGAAGTCTGAACCTCTGGCCTCTGGCTATGTTTAATATGGGCATCCACCACTGTAACCAGTATATGACAGAAAGAAAAAAGAAAAATAATCTATACAACATATTCAAATGTTAAATAGTGGATTTAAATGCAATCAGCTATTATTTGAGTGCAAGAACACCTTTTTGTTCTACAGGGTGGGCCATTTATATGGATACACCGTAATAACATGGGAATGGTTGGTGATATCAAAGTCCTGTTTGTGGCACATTAGTATATGCGAGGGGGCAAATTCCTCAAGATGGGTGGTGACCATGGTGGCCATTTAGAAGTCGGCCATCTTGGAATACAACTTTTGTTTTTTCAATAGGAAGATGGCCATGTGACACTTCAAACTTATTGGTAATGTCACAAGAAAAACAATAGTGTGCTTGGTTTCAACGTAACTTTATTCTTTCATGGGTTATTTACAAGTTTCTATTGGTTCACAGCCATTGACATGTCAAAGTGGTTAACACGTGAGGAGCGAATCGAAATTGTGTTGATATCTGGTGAACGCAGTAACCGGGTAATTTTAGCAGATTTCAACGCAAGACACCCTACGAGACCACCCATCTCCCTTGCTACTGTTAGCAAACTGCTTGCTAAGTTTCGTGAAACTGGTTCAGTGTTGGATTTGCCAAAATGTGGATGCAAGAAAACTATCACTAATGAAGAAACATCAGTGGCTGTCCTAGCTTCATTCAGCAAGAGCCCACAGCGTAGCACTCGCCGCATGTCACTGGAGAGTGGCATTAGTTGAACATCCCTTCGGCGGATATTAGCTACTCACAAATGGCACCCTTACAAACTCCAGCTACTGCAGCATCTCAACGAGGATGACCCAGATCGGTGCACAGAATTTGCAGAATGGGCAAAACAAAAATTGGAACAGGACCCTCAGTTCACACAGAAGATTTTGTTCAGAGATGAGGCAAACTTTTATGTGAATGGTGAAGTTAACAAACAAAATTGGGCTGACACTAACCCACAATGGATAGATCCCTCCAAGACTGTTGGAACAACAAACAACAAAAGTGATGGTTTGGTGTGGTATATGGGGTACAACGATAGTGGGTCCATTCTTCATCAATGGAAACCTCAAGGCCACTGGATATTTGAAATTGCTTTCTGATGATGTGTTTCCCTCTTTATGCACTGAAGCTGGCACGTTCCCTGAGTTTTTCCAGCAAGATGGTGCACCACCACATTATGGGTGCCAGGTCCGAGCATTCCTAGATGAACAGTTTCCTGGAAAGTGGATTGGTCGTCATGGGCCAGTTGAATGGCCCCCATGGTCTCCCGATCTGACCCCCTTAGACTTTTATCTTTGGGGTCATCTGAAGGCAATTGTCTATGGTGTGAAGAGGTGAGTTGTACAGCACCTGAAACTACGGATACTGGATGCCTATGCTGGTATTTCTCCTGCGGTGTTGCTATCAGTGTGTGAAGAGTGGGAGAAGCGGGTTGCATTGACAATCCAACACAATGGGCAGCACATTGAACACATGTTATAAGTTGTCAGAAACTTGTAAATAACCCATGAAAGAATAAAGTTACGTTGAAACCAAGCACACCATTGTTTTTCTTGTCACATTACCAATAAGTTTGAAGTGTCACATGGCCCTCTTCCTATTGAAAAAACAAAAGTTGTATCCAAGATGGCCAACTTCTAAATGGCCACCATGGTCACCACCCATCTTGAGGAATTTGCCCCCTCACATATACTAATGTGCTACAAACAGGACTTTAATATCACCAACCATTCCCATTTTATTACGGTGTATCCATATAAATGGCCCACCCTGTACATCAAACATCGTGTTTTATGCCTAACATGCATCCCTGCATAGTATGTACACTCAAGAGTGCAGTAGGGCAATAGCAGAACGCAATTTCAGTAAGTGGCATCCACAGTGACGCATGAATCAAACGAGCAGAGTCGCTCTGTGCCTGTACTGCAGCAACATTTGAAGGGTGTGCTTTTTTTTTTTTTTTGCATTTTGTTCATGCTGTAGATGAACAGCATGGGGCTGTCAAATCCTGCTTAAATTTCACTGCTATAACAGCTCCAGACTGACGCTCATCTCTATTACAAGAAGCAGACAGTTGTGCTGTATAAAAACTTGCAGGACTAAGTGTAAGATGACATCTGCCAAGTGTGCTCAAAATTTGACAAACCAAACCAACTAATGGATTAATCGGTTCAGAGTTTGACAAGAAATCATACACAAGATGCTCTAAAAGGAACACGTCTTTCACTACATCCTAAATACACTCAGAAACAAACCAGTGGCAGTTGCAATATTTTGGCACAACAAGTAATAAAACCCCCACCTCCCAAATGCAGTCACATTCATCACAGCTA
Source organism: Pundamilia nyererei (assembly GCF_000239375.1). NCBI lineage: Eukaryota > Metazoa > Chordata > Actinopteri > Cichliformes > Cichlidae > Pundamilia > Pundamilia nyererei. The sequence goes on from NW_005187415.1 coordinate 5,367,410, forward strand.
CTGTTCAGAAAGCATACACCTCCCTCATGGTTATGACCCTTTATGAGCCTGCTTAGACCTCCATGTGTATCAGGGTCAGCGTGTGTGCGTGTTCCTGTTTGAACATCTATATCTATCCAGGAAATATGTGTTTAGAACATTAAAGTCAGCTCAAAGGGGCCATCTGGGAAGCTGGCTGTTATAATTAAATTGGATATGAAGGGGCAGGAGTGGAAGCAGTGTTGTATGAGGAAGGACAGAGGGTCAGGGGATGTTAAGGCTGCACATGCTCCAGCTGCAGAGGACCATTTTGCAGGGTCCACACTGTGCCAAAACGATGGCTAATCCAACAGATGCTTTCAGGTGTTGGCGAAATTTGACAATTCTCATATCTAAAAGGCAGACGTAGTGCCAAATAATTAGCTGTTGTGTGCAGATTTTGAATGAGAAATGAACAGGAAAGCATAATATTTTTGGAAGTTTGCTAATTAGATTGTTATTAAACACTAGGTGTAAAGATTCTTTTGAATGAGTGACTCCAGCAACAACAGCTTTTTTCGAGATCCTCCCTTGATATGTAGGTGTGGTGTCTAACTGTCTGCTTTCAGTTCACACACACACACACACACGCATCAAGGGATACTACAGTGTTAATCACAGCTTAGAGCCTTCCACTGTGCCTCTGCTGCCCCACTGCATGTAATTGTGCCACTGTCAGGTGTACCTAACAGCCGGTACCATTACACTTTGTCCTGCTGTCTTTCTATTGGTGGCGGCTGATTTTTCAGCTGGTGAAAGTTGATGTGTTTGTGTGCGATGCAGAGAAACACATTTGTTTACTCTACACGAAGCAGCCCTTCTTCAAGATTCTGAAATATAATTTCTCCATTTAAGATAATTTAGTATCTTTTCTTTGTTATGCTCGATAGCCTGGCAGCCGTGAGTATAACTTTGCAGAGTGTCACAGGCGAATCAGAATTGAAAACAGATAAGCCCATCCGCCTGTTGAAATGACTTTAGATAATCACTTGTGTAAGGCCAGTGTTAGCACAAGCTCTTTTATCCTAATTTCCCCCTCATGCATTCTGTGCTGATGCACAATTTCAAGATATGAGCAACGCTCTTGAGGCAATGCATTTTAGTCAGCTAAGGCCTCTGGATATACGCAGTGTTACGTGTCATGTTAATTTCTGAATAATGTTTAAAGGGCTTCTCTTTGTCTGTTTGCTCAGGTGGCCTCCCTGGGTGTGACCACCTTCACCCTGTGTGCTCTGTGCATCGACCGCTTCCGTGCAGCCACCAATGTCCAGATGTACTACGAGATGATAGAGAACTGCACATCTACTACTGCCAAGCTAGCCGTCATCTGGATCGGCGCCCTCCTCTTGGCACTCCCGGAACTCCTCATTCGACAGCTTGTGGCAGAGGACACGGGAATCCCAGATGAGCCCCCTGTGGAACGCTGCATTATCAGGATATCCACTTCACTGCCTGACATGCTCTATGTGCTGGGCCTGACGTACGAGGGTGCTCGGCTGTGGTGGTGCTTTGGCTGCTACTTTTGTCTCCCCACTCTCTTTACAATCGGGTGCTCATTAGTGACGGCGCGCAAGATTCGGCATGCAGAACAGGCGAGCGTGCGCAGCAACAAGAAGCAGATCCGGTTAGAGAGCCAGATGAACTGCACAGTCGTCGCGTTGGCGATCGTCTACGGCGCGTGCGTGGTGCCTGAGAACATCTGCAACATAGTTTCTGCCTACATGGCGGCCGGAGTTCCTGAGCATACCATGTCCGTGCTGCATCTCCTCTCCCAGCTGCTGCTCTTTTGTCGGGCCGCCGTGACGCCGGCACTGCTGCTCCTCCTGTGTCGTCCGCTAGGCAGGGCATTCCTGGACTGCTGCTGTTGCTGCTGCTGCTGTAACCACGCCCCCTCCTCAGCCACAGCGAGTGACGACAATGAACACGAGTGCACTACTGAGCTGGAGCTGTCGCCGTTCAGCACCATCCGCAGGGAGCTGAGTAACTACACACCTGCTGGGTCCAACTGCTAGACTGACATTACCATCAGGGAAGGTGATGTCACTAGCCTGATATCTGCCTGTGGCTAGTATTTCTCAAGACTCGGCTAGGAGAGATTTGCCTTACCTAGTCCACTTACATCTCTAAATGGGTGCATGAAGGAAGTTGGGTGCTCTAAATATGTTCATCCTGTTATTCAAGATCATCAACTTTACAATATTTGTATAACTGTTTTTCCAGGACATTTAAGAAAAGGCAAAGTTGTCTTTCCACTCTTGCCATGGGGTGCTTCTAAAACTTGGTCAGTACTTATTTTTAGCAGTCCTGCCTGAAACCTTTAAGACTTACTCACTTCCCTTTTGTAGGCCTTGTTTAGCTAAATGTTTTGGGACAGTTGTAATGACCTCCTAACCAGTTGAGGCCTGGTTCTTCACAAGTTAAAGAAATAATCTAATTTGGAGTATTTACACTGTAAATACGTCACAACAAGTAGGGTCTTTCAGTTGTTTGTGATAACAAATGTGGATTTGGCAACCACGAAACAAAAACACGTCCAAGAAAATAATCAATGCTAATCACCTCCCAAATATGTCATAGTTGAAATTATAGAGAATTAGCTAATTACTCATAAAGTGCACCTTGTATAGTAACTCAGACACAACATCTAAGCAGCATCACCTAAACATGTAGGCTCACACTGCCCATAAGAAGTACAGCTAAGTTTACAACCTACATCAGGTGTCAGTTTATGCTTCGTGTAATGGTGCACATATGGGAACAAGGCTTATGATAATTAAACTAGGAAAGGCCATCTCAGCAGTAATGGTAGTTTGCGAAAGGAAAACACAGGGAGGAGGTTTCACTGGAGAATCCAAATGTACACAGCCACACTTACATTGTATATTGAAAAATATCCGCTTGACTCGAGCGAAGCTGGGCTGGTCTCAGAATACAACAAACACGGACGTGTGGGAGTGGACTAATTGAAATCAAATTAGCGTTGCATGAAGTGGAATGGGATTGAATGAAACAATGCAGACTGAATTGAATACGAATAGACCGGAAATTAATGGAACGTAACACCGTGAAATGTAACTGAAAGGGACGGACTCGGCACGAAGTGGACTGAGATAGAAGTATCTGCACTACACTGTTGTATGATGTTACGCCTTACACGTTGGGCTGTATATATACTGTACACTTTCTTTGGTGCTCTTATGATGAATGCGCTGTAAACAACAGATCCATAGGTTCGACTTAGAATCACAAGAAATTTAGCTGCATACTTTGTTTCAGGTCAAGAAGATGGATTACAGTTACCTGGGACTCTTGAATAATGTAAAAGATGAACAAAATCAACAAAGAGTATCACCGAGCTGCTACATTCAGTTACTACCTTTATTCAGAGTGACACAACTAAGAATATAGTGGCACTTTCTTTTACAGTGTAGCACTTACTGGTGTTTACAGATGAATCAAAATATTAGTTACTTAACACTGTACAGTTCGGTAGATACAATAAATAACTAGTGCACACATTTTATCATTGTTGTTTTATAACACATAACTAATTATGTAAGATATTAAAAAAGGCAATAATTTTCTGTCAATAATTCAATACTTAAACCATATAACACCATATTATTTAAAAAAAAAAAAAGTGAAACATTGTAAATACTAGGGAACTGTTGTTGAAGCAAGTATACATTTGCACCAACAACTACAAAGGTCATAGTAAATACAAAGCAGCTCTTATTTTTGTTATTTATCCATCCATCCATCTTCATCCGCTTTATCCAGGGCCGGGTCGCGGGGGCAGCAGCCTAAGCAGAGAAGCCCAGACCTTCCTCTCCCCAGCCATCTCCTCCAGCTTATCCGGGGGAACACCAAGGAGTTCCCAGGCCAGCCGAGAGATATAATCTCTCCAGCGTGTCCTGGGTCTGCCCCGGGGCCTTTTGTTATTTATTTACAGGTTATTTATTTACTATTTCTGAACTGTAAAACAAAGTGCTACTATTAACCCTATGGCAGGACCAGGACCACTGGCTAAACCCCCTACCCTGACTGGTAATTGTCCAGTCATACTTCTGCATCTGTAAATAGACACATTTTGAGCTTTGGCAACAGATAAAAGATGGGTGTAGCTACTGTAGTATCACCTGTTGGTTTCTGAATGTTTCTGCCATCGTTACCTTGGTTGCAAAAATCCAGATGTGACAAAGAGGGCAGAAGGCTCACTGGGCTAATTACTTGTGATTGGCAGCTCATTAGCTAATGGTTGTTCAGTTTCATACCACAGATAACCCCCCATTTTTAAACATAGTATGACCAAGATAAAGAAAAATATAGGGTTAATTTTTCACTCAGTATCACTCAGAATGAGTGACTGAGCCCATAAATTCAACAGGAAAGTGTTACAGAGGTCAAGGCACACAGCTCTTTTCCCCGACACTTTTGTAGGACTGTAAATTTGCTTTTTTGTTTTCACAGATTTATCCCTCTGATGGCCTTCAGACAGGGTTTCAGCCATTTACGTATTAGCTTAATTGTTCTGATATGAAAGCTACGTCCATGTTTTATACTATTTATAGTCATGCTCATTATTTAAATGCACTTAAGATAATAAAAAAAAGATTTATTTGCCTGCAGTGTGTGTTTTTGGGTTTAGTCTTTTAGCAAGAGCAAGATCAGCTAATAGTTAGGACAGCAGTTTTTCATTAAAATGATCAGGAAGGAAGCTGAAGACAGCATTTTCAACCAATTAGTGCTACTTACAATAACATCTTAGTTAAGCTAGCTGAGCTAGCTAGCTGCACCAGTTTTAATCTGCTAATTACAGTAGCAGTTGTAAATGGTGAGCCCTGTTACCGTTTCTAACTTGTGATCCATTTGGTGTGACATTTTGTCACACTGGCTACCGTTTAGCAGTAGTATACAACGAAAGATTGTAAAGAGACATATTTGAACCCAAACCATGAAATGTTCCTAAATTAGGGATGTTTGTGGCTAATTGACAGGTTGCTTAAACATATTATTAATATCTTTTTAATGAACAACGACAATTATATTAATAAAATGATGCACTTTGAGTGGAAGCTGTAAAGGAGGAAAGGGGAAAGTAAATAAATGACAGCCATGCTAACCTGCGCTGTCCTGCAACACTGCAAAAAGGTGCGGGGAGATAGTTGTATGTAAACCTTGTCAGAATAAACTGAAACTATAATCAAGCAACTGAAGCCAGATGTATCCATATGGAAGAAACCAAGTCTACTACTGCTAGCGCTGCTAAGGTTAGCCAAACTAAGCAAAGTAATCTGAGTGTGCATGCTGCACAGCTTAGGAACATTCAAAACATGATTTGATTAACTAGGAACATCATTTTTATATATGATTTCTAAAACACACAAATTTTTTGTTTTTGGCTCACGTTCAACTTCATGTGCTCAGTTTAAATGTTTTTAAACATTAGTTGAATAGTCTAATAGGTAGCAAGTCAGTCACTAGAAATATCCCTATCCCAAACCTCCATCCATCCATCCATCTTCATCCGCTTTGTCCGGGGCCGTGTCTCCGGGGCAGCAGCCTAAGCAAAGAGGCCCAGACCTCCCTCTCCCCAGCCACCTCCTCCAGCTTGTCCGGGGGAATACCAAGGCGTTCCCAGGCCAGCCGAGAGATATAATCTCTCCAGCGTGTCCTGGGTCTGCCCCGGGGCCTCCTCCCGGTGGGACATGCCTGGAACACCTCACCCAGGAGGCGCCCAGGGGGCATCCTTGTCAAATGCCCGAACCACCTCAGCTGGCTCCTTTCGATGTGGAGCAGCAGCTGCTCTACTCTGAGCCCCTCCCGGATGGCCGAACTTCTCACCCTATCTCTAAGGGAGAGGCCAGCCACCCTTCGGAGGAAGCTCATTTCTGCCGCTTGTATCCGCGATCTCGTTCTTTCGGTCACTACCCACAGCTCGTGGCCATAGGTGAGGGTAGGGACGTAGATCGACCGGTAAATTGAGAGCTTCGCTTTTACACTCAGCTCCCTCTTCACCACGACGGACCGGTGCAGCGTCCGCATTACTGCAGCTGCAGCCCCAATCCGTCTGTCGATCTCCGGCTCCCTTCTCCCATCACTCGCGAACAAGACCCCGAGATACTTGATCTCCTCCACTTGGGGCAGGAACTCATCCCCGACCCGGAGTGGGCACTCCACCCTTTTCCGGCTGAGAACCATGGCCTCAGATTTGGAGGTGCTGATCCTCATTCCCGCTATCCCAAACCTAAACTAACATATATACAAGACACAAACCACAGTGTCCTGGATGGCTTGTAATGTGTTTTTATAGTTCAGACACACAGTGACATTTGCTCTCTGCCACTTTGTACAATCTCAGAGACGCCAGCAACTTTGACAAAAAGTTAGTATTTATTGCCAGTAGAAGGTGAAAGCTTGGTAGCAGCTGGTTAAAGAAAATATGAGAAGCATGTTTATCTCTACCTCTGAAATCAAGAACTCAGTAAACATTTTGATGGTAAATGCCAGTATTGTTGCAAATGTAATGGGAACCACCAGTAACGTCACAACCGTAAGGAGGGCGGGGCCTAGCAACCAGTCAAATAAAGTGTCATGACCTCGAATACATTTTGCAGTTTCATTACTTGAGCTTTTAAGGAGAACCAATGAAATGTTTTTCACAGTGTGTAATTTCAAGTGTATTGTACTGTATATCCGTTTTCTTAATCCTACTAATCAGACCTGGGTCAAAACAAGGTTCGAACATCAATCTCATTTATTACTCCTGTCAAATTTATGAATGACTTAATACATAAAACCCTAAATATATCCTATATTATTGAAAGTGTATGCTTTAGAAGTTTAGAAGTTGGAATGGCATCCAGAGGGTGGGAGATGACCAAATAATGTTTGTATCTGTAAAACATCAAAAGTTCCATTTATTTAAATACTGAAAACTAACATTAACCTATGTGACCTGTGTGATGACCCAGGTGTGATGGTCATTGGTATACTGTATATTGCGATGACTTTTTTGCATACGACTGCACTGCCAAACACCTTCTCTTTCTCTCTGTCTGTCTTTTGTGCTCTTGTGGTAGTAGCACTCTATCTCTGGATGTCTCTTTCAGCATGGGGGCCAGTTTACTTTAAGCGCCATCACTACAGGAAGATGAATATTACTAGAAAATTGAAATCAGTTCAGGCCATTTGTCTGTAATGAACAGTTTATGAGTTCCTAGGGATGCTGCCTGCAAATCAACACCCTACAGCCTGTTTGAGAGTTTTTATTATTACATCACTATTATGTATTGTAGGTCAGTGTGTGACCCTTTTTTACAGCTTTCCACCATCCAGTTTTTCCCTTTCAAATCAATTTAAAAGCAAGTTGGAGCATGGTTTGGTATCTCCTTTAATGACTGAAAGTTCCCATTTATCTCCTGCTATCTGATGGCACTTAGATTTAAACTGGCTCCTAAACCTGACTCTCTTTTTTCTGCATATTTCTGGAAGTATAGCTCATAAGTGGCTCAGTGTGTAGTGATGTGGTTGAAACTTGATGAAGTAAGTCTTGTAAATCAGTCAGTGAGACGTTTATTCCGAAGTTTGTGAGTATCCTCTTCACTCTGAGCAAAACGTGTCTGTATTTGATACCTGAAAATGTAAGCACACAACCACTTTTGTCTCAAAGTCTAGTCACTCGTTTCTAATAGCTTTTTATATAGCCAAAAAAATACCTGTCCCTTTGTTTATCAAAGAACTTTATCTTGAGAACTATATTAAATTGCTAAATGTACTATTACAGTGGTGTTGATGTATTTTGTTTGTTTTTACAATAGCTGTGAGTGCTGGGAGAGATGTGAAAGCTATAACAAAGCAACAAAGGCTGAAAGGTCCTGTCATTTAATGCGTATAAGATCAAAACACTGAATCCCCATAAAGCAACCTAATACATTCAGGATAAGTAGTATTATAAATTCCCCAGGGGCTTCAAGAGAGCCTTTTTTGACAGCTGAATTAACATTCTGTAATAATGCGTTCCCTTTAAAGTACATATTCTGACTCAGAGTATTAACCAGCCAAAAGAAAAGCTTTTGAGTAAAATAAACTTATTTGCTTCCCTCAAGTTGCTCAGAAAATATACATGCATGATATGAGTTTTCAAAAATAAAGCTCAAATAATAATTTGCTTTTGATTAATTTCCTGAATGTTTCAGTTCCAGTGTACAAAATTTTGTATGTGCAGTTTGACACTGGATGGATGTTTTCACATGCATTTTAAACTTCAGTTTATGCTGTGTACATTCAAGTGGCACACTTTTGTGGCGTTTAGCTTGGAACACATGGTCCAGTGCAGGACTGTCAAACATAAGGCCAGAGTTATCCCAGCAAGGACCACCAGAAGATGTTAGAAAATGTAAGGAGGACATAAATT
>NW_005187415.1:5376161-5385917 GCF_000239375.1 Pundamilia nyererei
AATGTTAAAACGACATTCTTTTTTAAAGGTATACAAAAGTTTGGTTGTTATATCACTGTTAATGACATGAAGAGAAAGAGCTGAACGTGTGCTTAAGCCTCAGAACTTCAAATTTACAAAAGCTTGAGTTGCTGGAGTTTTATACATTTAAAGTAGAAATAGTCTAAAGCTGTAATCATACACACTCATTGCAGTTGTTGCGATAGCTGCAGACACAAAACATAAATAGTTATTCTATTTTAGCATCAAAAATTGGAAGTTACACATACATCTCTATAGAGCATTGCATTCACAGTCTGATAAAATTCACTTGGACTCACATAGTCATGCATGCAGGTTCACCTCTATCAGACTTATATACCTGGATCTATCCTCCTTTGTATCAACAGTTTAGGCCAGTGTTGGTGGTGGTGTAGTGAAGTGGGGGATATTTTCTTGCGAGACTTTGGGCCCCTTGCTACAACTTAGCATTGCTGAAACACCACAGCCTACCTGAATATTGCTGTTGGCCATGCTCATCTTCTTGTGGCTGCTTCCAATAGGATAATATGGCGTGTCACAAAGCTCAAATCATCTCAAACCGGCTTCTTGAACATAACAATGAGTTCAGTGTAACACTTTGGGATGTAGAGGAACAGGGAGTTTGCATTACGTATGTGTGTAGCTGACAAATCTGCATCAACTGCGTGATGCTGTCACATCTATGTTTCCAGCACTTTGTCATTCTATCTTTTGGCTCAGCAGTGGCAGAAGATGGACAATCCCTCGACTTAATCAGCTCTTCTCTTGCAAATGCACTGCCTCACCTCAGAGAGTTTTGGCTTCGGGCATGAATGGGCCCGGAGCCAACAGCTTAAATTGATATGGCAAAGGAGAGCCAAGGTCCTCCACCACCCTAATGTCCGCTTCAGGGAATTCTTGAAGGGGAAAGTCTTTTACCTCAAATGAGCCCACTGTGCCACAGGTGCCTTGGTATTCTGTGTTGCTCTCTATTTATCTGTGGCCTACAACAACTCCTTCTCAGTCAGCCACTCACCTTATTTTTAGCACTGTTTGAAATTTTGCGATGGATGGAGTTGGGCACACAGCTTGAAGTGTAGGAATACACTATTAGGAAATAGGGAAATAATTACTCCAAACTCTCCCGCTACTTGGGGTAACTCACAAACTTTGTGTCCCCATGTTCTGATTTCTGTAAGATCCTCCTACTACTGCTGTACCCTAGCAAAAGCTGTCTTCATTTTTCTTCCTCTTCACATAACAGGGGACCATTTAAAATATTCATCAGTGATGTATCACTGTGCTGCAACACATCCTACACACCCTCTCTCCCTCTCTTCTCTCTGTTGCCTTTTCTTTGTCTGTTGCATCCAAAGTGTTATACAACGCTGACGATAGCAGCCGACGTCCCGGGTCTGTGTTTGCGATAAGAACAGAACTGTTTATGCCTCCTGTAACAGAATTAGCTGTCGTGTTGGAACACACGGCGATGCCAGAAAGCTTCCAGAACCACCAACCAAGACGTCTTTGCTCAGTCCCCAAGAGGACGTGGATCACTCCCACTGTTGTGAGGAGGTGGTCGCTTTCATTTTTGCTCTTTATGTAATGCAGTCTCATGTCAAAACAAAGCTAGGGGCTGGAGAGATGTAGGGAAGGTAGATGTCTTTCAGTTTGCTAAAAACAGCAGGTTGTTGTGACATTGAACAGGAAGAGAGAAAGGAGAACACAACTCACCTATTCAAATCTGATCTAAATAAATCACTCTAACAGAGCTTTGATGGTGCACAGACAAATTATTAAAATGTCTCAAGCAGTTGAAACATTATTTTAAGTAATTAAAATGCATTTAGAAGATCTCATTTGAAGTCCATTATTATGAAATCAGCAGCTCATTTTGCACTTTGAATCAAATCCACTAAATATCTGTCATTTATCTCTCAAGGCAGACAACAAGAAATTAAATGTCTGGTAAAAAGCAAGAGGATTTGTTCACTTTGACATGGCTTTTATGTATTGTCCTCCCACCACTATCTATCTCCTCCCTCATCTCACAGAAGAAGCTCTGCAATGCATGTTCATGCGGGTGTGTGTGTGTCTGTCTACATTACGGGAGGGTTTCTCATCCCAGAAAAGCTGACGGGCGATGTGCCACCCAGCTTGGTAATTTCCCCCCCAAAACAGTTGGCCTCCTGCCAGTGCACTTGCTCAGGCTCAATCAGCCTCAATCAGCAACATACTTTCTAAAGTGTCTGCAGTCCTGGCTGACTGTGAGAGTCACTCTGTCTGTGTGTGTGTTTGATGTGTGTGAATGCCTTTATCTGTCTTTTTGTTGTCTCATTATGTCACTGTCTTCAAATGCTTTTCCCCTTCAGTTTCTTACTGTAGCAAAGCCTTTTCATGATCACGCAGAAGGTCTGATCCAGTTTTTACAGACTGTTTTTAATCTCTTTTCAGTTTTTTTTTTTTTAAGTTCTATTTCAGGCTCTAATGGACCCATTCGGGGCTTGATTATGCAACACAATGAGGTAAAGAAGTATAGTTACACTGTTTACATTGATAGGACAGTTATGCAACACAGAAATGTTTAATGAATAACTGATTATTTTGTGACTTGGAAAATTTTAGTTATTTTTCTTTTGATTGTTGGTCTGCCTCTCTTTTTTGCAACTAAATATAATACACTGTATCATTTTAACCACGTGGTAAGTCAGCGCATAATGTTTCAGTCTACTGACATCACTAAGGGTGACATTATAAGTAGGTTTACATTACAGATTTGTAAGGTTTCTACAGTTTTCTTCCAGTAAGGGAAATTCTCAGTTTACCTCTGGCTGTGGCTGACATCAGACATCAGGATCATTTGATATTACTTGTCAATCCATCCACATATACAACATGGTATATAGCTTGATATTATTGCTTCAGATATAGCTAAATCTTCCCTACAAAAAGATAGCAGGAGATCACTTAGTTTGCAATGTTGCATTGAATGTAAAATTAACTTTAGCTCAGAGAGAAATGCACACTGACAATAGAGTAAGATTGTTACCAGTGTTTGTGATGGGTTGCTTGTATCTAAGTTCATTATTAGTTTTTAGTTTTGGTTTTGTTTCAAAGTAATAACTGTGTTTCTTAAGATGGCAACACTGTAATTTACAGTTGGTGTAAATCAATATATATCTTCATTTATGGAGAAAACACATGGTTTTCAAATGATATTCTCACCTTGTCTTGGGTTGTAAAATGTCTTTTCTTTACAGCAGCACATTTCACCAAGATCTCATTTCCTACCAGACTGCCTTGTATTTAGTTTGGTCAGTGTTTAAAGTTCACCTGAATCTTTTAGTGTGTATTCCAGACACACCCCTACATTTTCCCTTTTATTTCCTTTAGTGTAACTGGGCATCAATTAAAAGAAAGAAAAGGAGGTGTGGGAGGGGGGGGGTGATTTTCAGCCAAGCAATCTAGTCAAAGTAAGGTTGCTTTTCTGGTTGTGCTTTATGAATGGTTGCTATGGCAACCATGGATTCAAGTTACCATCTTTTCTAAATTTCCCCCATTTCCTTTTTTTTTTCTATCAAGGCAAGATGGTGATGGCAAAACAGGTCTTAAGGAACCAATTTGTGTCATCACAGTAGCTATATTTATCTTTTATATTGTACATGGAAATAATCCAGAAAACACCCCCCCACAAAAAAAAAAAAAAACAGAAGAAAAAAGAATATAAAAAGCACAACGATAAATATTAACAAACAGAGGGTTGCAGGACTATTTATACACACTGGGCCCATTAGGGAGTGAGACATAGATGAAGACAATCAACAGTTACGAAAGAGAAAGTAAAGAATTGGTGTAAGGCATGAAATAAAAGTAACTTTCAATGTAGAAGCTGAAATAAATAAAAGAAAAATACTAAACAGAGTCAAGAAGAATAACACCAGACATCACAGAGGCTAGCAAAAAGACGAGAGAGAGGAACAGATTGGGAACACTGAGGGAAGTTGCACTGCTAAACATTAAGATACAAACCAACACACTGGATTGCAAAGCTGCTAGAATAACACAGTGAACACAGGACAGAAGAATCTAAACTTACACAGAGGAATAACAGGAGAGCCTCAACAGAAGGCCAAACCTGAACATAAAACTTTGAATTCAATACAGACATTAAGGATGAAAACTAGGGACCATGACACATGCTCAACTGATATTGCGTAGAGTTCTATTTGTGGAGTGAAATAAATTTGGTTAAATTCCCTGCAACACCAACCTTAAATATTTGAGTTTCTAGTTTGCAAGCTTAACCTTTTGTGTATATTAGTAAGCTTAACATATATTTGAAATTGACCTGAAAAATTAGTCAGATGCATAATTTTCTTTACCAAAACTGCAGGTTGCCAAATAAATAAGAAAAATGATGTTATTTTTATGATAGCTTTTATCATTACAATTGTAAGTGGGCTTGTACAGACATCAGCAGATTTTGTCAGTCAGCCATATGATGCACTGATGTTTGTACCCTGCACACATCCACACACACACACATACACAAAGGAATTGGAGCTTTAAACCAATATGGCATTTGACAACTTTCTAAATTAGATTTTGGAATTTGATTGCAAGGATATATTGAGTTTATCCAACTCCACAGTATCTACATCTATCTAGGAATTCCTTCACTTTCTATACCTTTCTGCCTTCTGCCTCCATATCCATTCTTTCTCATCTTCCCTTAGCACCCTGGCTTCTCATACATTTTAATGGCAGCAGTTTGATCCGAGTGGTCAAAACAAAAAAAAAAAACATTCAAATGTGTCAGCTCATGTTGAATAAATACATAATTTAGCAACACAAGTCAACTACTGTTCAGCGTTGTGGAAAAGACAAGATAAATATTTCACTCTCTGAAGAATGGGGAGGACAGGATTTAGTAAGAGAAGAAACGGTGAGTTGAGTGCGGTCACCAACTCTAATTTAAGAAGGTTCACTGCTCGTCAGTCATTTTTATTCACTGGAGAAATAGTTGGATGGCTATTCATCACAGGTCACATTTTCTTAGCTGGCAAGCAAGCAAATGGAAGCTGCTTGAAAAAACATTGGGTATTCAGAGGATTAAAATGATGCTGTTCATTCAGTAACCACACAATAAATATGAAAAAAGGATGAACCTCAGGAACAAAAAAAGAGCTGATTAGCTTAATGCTGATAGAAGGGAATTGCAGACATCTTTTATTCTTGTCCACACTCATGTCCTTCACCTGATGCTGGGGATTCCCATGGCACTCCCATGCCAGATGGGATACAGTCAAATTATAATTTAAAAAAAAAAAAAAAGCGTGCTATGACTTCCTATGAGGGGCAAGGAGGTATGGACTAGGTATGGACTTTCTGGTCATTATGACATTTTAGTTCTTTTCCTTTTCAGCCATTCTGTTGTAGATTTGCTGGGGATCATTGTTGCATGACCCAGTTTCAGTCAAGCTTTAACAGCCTCAAATCAGAAAAGTTTATAAAGAGCAGTTCATGGTTGACTCAGTGACTGCAAGGTGCCCAGATCCTGTGGCCCAAATCATCACCCCATAAAAACACCTGCTGGACAGTTGGTATGAGGTGTTTCTGTTGATATGCGGATTTTGTCACCTTTACAGCCATGCATATATCTTGGCCATCCATTGACCATCCACATGATCTTTGGCCATAATGCACAGCATGCCGCTCTGCATTATGGTAAATGGCCTGTATTTGTATAGCGCTTTACTAATCCCTAAGGACCCCAAAGCACTTTACACATCCAGTCATCCACCCATTCACACACACATTCACACACTGACACATTATGGCCAAAGATCCCCATTTGTGTTCTAGAAGTCTTGATGTGGTTTGTTTACATGTAACTTTGGAAATCTAAGTCGTGCTGCTGTATTCTTTCAGCAGCTTTCTCCTGGCAAGACTTCCAAACAAGCCATAGTTGTTCAGTCTGATTACCTCTAAAGCAGAGGTGCTCACACTTGCTGATGATCAGCTAATCAGTTGCATTGGATTAGCAGCACCTGGTTGCTACTTATCCTCCTAATTGCAAATTAACAAATATTATTAGCATGATGAGATGCTTGATGTGTGATATAATTGTTAATATAGGCACAGGGGCAAGATTGCATTAGCTTTTAACTGACATATTTAGATTTCTAAAGAGAGCAAAGCTTAATCTTTTCACCACGTAAGTGTGATGACACTTACTTGCAATGTCATACGTTTGTTCATTTGAAACCGAGTTACATATGAATAGGAAAAGTCATTTCTCTGGGTGAGGGAGTCAACAAGAAGGAAAGAAGCAGCCGATTCTCATTATCTGAGTCCTTTGGCACCTGTGCCTTGATGCACAGAGTGGTGGTTTCTCATTCCCAAATCGTCACGTATATGGACGCACTTGATGTGAATTTTTCAGCATGCAAGGTTAATGTGGAGGGCTGGATTTAAATCCCCCAAAAATCTTTTCCTAAACCAAATCCAGTTAAAGCATCATTAGAAAAGCAGGGGCATAAGAAAATCATCAGCAAGGAAAACTAACGAAAGTGGATTGCTGATGAGCTGCAGTTTCCTGCCTTGCAAACTTATTTTTAATAAATATGCTAATAGTAAAGATTAGTCAGTACCAAGGCGATGTGCTGAAGATAACTTTATTATCACTACAATCTCTAAAAATGTGAGTAAAAAGTACAGTGATGCTATATGATGGTGTGTCAGATCTAATAGACTGATATTTTAATCAGTGATGAGAGAGAAAATGAGGTTTTCATTCTTCTTTCTATTCTTTTAGGTAAGTGCTGCATAGTTGCAAAGTGAAAATATAAACTATAACATTTTGAAAAAGAAAACCCCCCTTCTATGTCACAGAAAGCATTTAATATGCTCATGAAAAACCAAGGCCCTCCCTCAGACGATCACACACAAAGTCAGATTAGATCACACACATACTTGTGGTTGATCATGTTTATGCATAAGACAGAACCAGTCAAGATGTGACTCAGTGGGTCGAAACCTCATCTCCGAGCCATTTCCAGTCTCTGTGACTCGACACGTCAACCGGATGTAAGTTAACACGGGTGAGAGGCAGGGCATGCTATGTCGCTCTGTTTCTCTGACTTTTGATCGTCTTCTTTGCTCAGCTAAAGATATTTTTTTCTGGGTCTAACTGAGAACAGTTTTTAAAAGACTCACTTTTAAAAAAGTCTCAGTCATTTGCTTTGTAAATGTTATAAAATTGTAATTAAGATTGTGTTGTCCACTATATAATGTTTGCAAAATGATCAAAGAGGTTGTAAACAAATAAAAAAAATGGGTATAGTATAATTACCATATGAATTTTTTTTTTTTTATAGTTCAGTGTTTATTCTTAATATAGTATCATCTTTGGTGTTTTCATGTATAATAAAAAGTGTAGGTGTGATAAACTTAAGCTTCAACTTACACCTTTTAGGTTAAAAGTTTGTATTTTTCCCATTGAATTTAATTATTGATTGTCAGCATTTATTAATTTGTTCATAAAGGTATGAAAAAGGAAGGTTGGTGAAAACAGTTTGTCTTCGGCTCATTAGTACAACATGCAGGACGGCACAAATGTTTGCAGAAGACAACGTGCTAACAAGACTGCACCCTCATCCATCATTCTGTAGCTGATTTTTGTCTGTCTCATTCATAGGTAACCCACTTGTATATTTCCCTTTAATCACTAAAACCTTAGATTTGTTCAACACATACACATAGATTTCTCTTTTTCGCCATGTCATTGTCCCAACAGTTTCATATAACAATCTATGGCGTAGTTGCCACATGTAAAAAGCTTCATCAAGGTATACTGTGTATTTGCACTTGACTACCTCCATCAGTATTTACCCACTGACGCTACAGTCTTTGAAAAACATGTAAAGATTGCATATAAAGTTAAAAAGATGCAATATGTGTTTGTTTGATGGCTGGATGCATGACATTACGTTACAATATTTCAAGCCTACACTGAAATTTAACTGGAGTATAAATATTTGAACATGCATGCACTGGATAAATTAATTGAAATGAAGTGCAGATATTCTCTTTTGACTAAAAAGTGGACCCATGACTCATTAGAGTTTTTCAAAAAGTGCCACGGTAAGTGCGTCATTTCTGAATGTTTTCCTTAAACTTCAAATACCTGTTTCTTATCGTTACACACTTTCTGACCGATGATAGAATTTATAAACCTGGTGAGGTGGCTTTTGTTTGTCTTGCCATTCATTTCTAGGTCACTGGGAGAAGTGAATGCTTGGCTGAGCTTGAGACGTGCTCATTGAAGGATCTCTGCATCACTGTTTCCCATGTGTGTGTGAGGTATGTGTGCATGCATGCGTGTGCATTGAAGCAATGAACCTTTGCCCCAAAACTCAAAAGAGACACACATTCGCGCACATATGCACGGAAATTTCTGCACTACTCGTTCAGCTTTTTCAGTTTCCACGTCTCAAGCTCAGCACATACCGAGAAATAAAAAGCAGCCTTTCTTTACTTGTTCAAAACTCAAAGCTTTTGACCTGCGACAAATGTTTTGTTCAAGCTCTGCAGCTGACCGGCATATTTTTTACTTCAAACATTTCTCTCTTTTCACCTCCTGAGTCTGAACTGTTGGTCAGCACATTAACCCTATAATGCCTGAATCATAAAATCATTGCCAGAAAATTCAATTTTTTAAAAACTAGAGTGTTTATTGAACCTTCTGACAAATTTAAAAAAAAAGAAAAAGAAATAAAACATCAATTTGCGTGCATGAATTTAAATTTTTATAAGTTTTGCTACATCTGGCATTTTTGTGCAATTTATTCCTCACCGTAGCACTGCATGTGTCTAACTGTACATACCAGATTTTACACATTTAGCAAAGCTATCCAGTTTTTGCTGGGCTGATTCAGGACCCTGGGCTTTATATTTGGCATGCCTGATGCAGAGGTCTCAAAAAGTCATGTATCAAATATGATACACTTGGCACTACAGGGTTCAGAAGGGTTCTGTGTGTTTAGGCACTGAATTTCCTAATAGCTTATTCACAGCAACTCCCGACATTCAATTTCAGCATTCAGCATATCGTAGTGCTTGAGAAAAAGATCTCATCTCCGTGTCACCATATGACTCTGCACACATCACACGTGCCATGAGTCAAATGATCAAGCAACATATAGAGAGCTGTGGTTACAGCAACAACCTATTATTGAGCTGTCATTGTCTGGCCATTTGCCATAAGCGCAACTTGATGCATTAAGAGTGACAATTCTGAAATGATAGCTAGGATTTTGTTTCACTTCACTGTAAGTGCAGGGCAATCACACTACAGTTAGAGCTGGAAGTGAATCACAGTATGGAAACAACATCAAGAAATGGTAACATCTAGTGGGAATATGGGCCAATTTCAGCTGTCTGAAGTGGCATCAATTTATTTAGCCAAAGATAGATGGTGTGTCTTAGCAACAAGCAAGCTTCTACCAAATTTCTGTTTCGAATAATTAATTGCAATGGCACAATGCTGTATGTGCCATTACACATACAGCATTGTGCCTAAACATAATATCTGCTTATAGATTAAAAAAAAGCAAATGTTTGAGGTGTTGGTTTTCATACTAAATGTAGAAGAAATGGATGGGTGTAAAGCTTTCAGCAGCAGCAACATTTGATTTAGTCAAAAGGATCTCCAAAAGTGCAAGGGTTGTTTCTTGTTGGCTGTGGTCCAAGGAG
>NW_005187415.1:5386133-5392949 GCF_000239375.1 Pundamilia nyererei
ATTTGCTTAATGCAGTTTAAAATGTTTAATTGTGCCTCAGTGCTCCATCAAAGCAAAGCTGTTAAATCATGTTAAATCAGCAGTTTATAATGGCTTGGCTCACAGCAAACAATGAGATACCTGAATTTGTACTCCGATCCAAGATTTGATGGATTGTTACAGAGTCGTTTCAAACCAAGAAAGCCTCAGTTCAAAATTTGGTATTTACTGAAAAATAATAAACTATTTCAAAGTGACTGTCACTACAAAATATAAACCAAATCAAGGCAAATCATCTCATGTCATCATTTGACAAAAAAAAAAAGTCACTCCAAAATCACAAAACAAGGAGAGTCAATTATGACTTCACATCTTGTGCAAAACAAAATAATTTAAAACATGCTATTCCTGCTCTTGCGGGAAATGTTTCCTCTGCAGTGCTCATAAAATTCATCCAGTTGTAGAAAGTGGAGATACAACTATGAAACCAAATGTGGTGCTGCGTGTGCATCAGAGATGCTCACAGGTGATAAAAAAAAATGTAATATTTGTGATATTTGATTATCAGTGATTAGAAAATAAGATAACTGATTGTCACTTCAGACTCAGGTTAGAGTGGGGGAGAGCATAGTAAGTGTATTTTCTCTTGAGTCAGTTCCCAGTCTACATGACGGTCTAACACTGTGCTCTAAACTCCTTATCTAGTCTCTAATGTTCTTCTGTGGGGAAAACTCATTTTGACCACTTGTATTTACCTCATCAGTCTTTTGGACATAACTCAATCCATTAATTTGGGTAAAGTTAACCACAACGGCCCACCTTAGCGCTGATGTCTGTCAGTCTCATGCTATATAAACAAAAGCCCAAGATCCTCAAACTTTGGGGGTGTTTTTGTTACTTAGGCCAGACAGAGTGACTTGAGCTTGAAGGTGCTCATAAAATGATTTTACTCTGGACTACAAACAGCTGTTGAGCAGGGCAAAATTTCTCCAAGCTGGACTAAAGTAAATTACCTTGAAATGTTCATTCCTTTGGCAAATTATCTTTAGTTAGTTCAGAGGGGCAGGCACTATGAGAGCTTTGTCTGGGTTTAGCGCCAATTAGGCTGTCCTATTCAAGATTAAGAGATCAGAGGCAAAACTCCTCCAATATCCCCCAGGTTTATGTCAGAGACTCCAGGTTGTACATTAAGTGTCTCAAGACAAAAAGAGAAGATTCTGGAAATCCTCTTAGTAGTAAGTGACAGTCGAGGGGTTTTCTGCCTAGAGAAACGCTGAAGTAATAAATGTTTATCTGGTGGCCTCAATAGACCATTTTTAGAAGAACTGCGAGTTCTACAAACTGAAGTGCTTGATTTGTTTTTCCAGTTTCATGCTTATTAATGTCATGAATTATACCTGCGATGACTCACAGTGCTGTGAGAGATGCCTTTTGGCAGCATGACTCCACCTGGTGAGTCGACAGCACGCCAGCTGCCACTGTTTGATAATCTAGTTACTCGCAGGCTGGTAACCACTTAATCGATGTAGTAAAAAGAATGAGTGCCCTTTAAGGAATTGCAGGGAGTGCTTCCTGCCAGAACAATCAGTTATTTAAAAGTTTGTTGTTTTTTTGCTTACTTTTCCACAAAGTTAACTGACCCAGTACTAATCTAAAGCCAGGGTTTTTGCCAGTATACTACCAGTCTGGTGGCCTTAACTGACCTCCTCCCACAGGTCTTAGGTGGTAGGTTAGTTTATTAACTAATGTAAACTGTTAAACTTGTGAATATTTACAGTTCTATATATACTAACATGTTTCAAATTATTAAACAAATTAACAGTGAAAGACAACCAAAGTAAATACAACATGCAGGTTTGTATTTGAATCATGAATTAACAACATTTTTTGGAAATCTGCATTCAGTTTTCTTATCCACACCCAGGCTTAATTACTGCCAGACCAAGAGATCACTTAAACAGACTTGACTCACAAAGTCAAGTAGGCTACAAGATCTCAAAGAATCTAAAGAAACTCACAGAAAGATAAGAAAGACATCTATCAGCATAGAAAGAGTTACAAAACAATTCCAAAGGCTTTGAGACTTCAGGAAACCAGAGTGAGATCCACTGTCCACAAACGAAACGGCGTTGACCCTTCCTAGGAGTTTCTGACCTATCAAAATTACTCCAAGAGTCCATCAATGACTCAAAGAACACCAGAACAACATCTAAAGAACTGCAGGCCTCACTTGCCTCAGTTAAGGTCAGTTTTTATGATTCAGCAATAAGAAAGGACCTGGGCAAAAATGGCATCAATGGGAGATTTCTGAGGTAAAACCCACTGCTGACCAAAAATAACATTTAGGGTCATCTCATATTTGCTAAAACACAAATCTTGATGATCCAAAAAATATTTAAGAAACATTCTGTGGACGTTGTTGAGAATAGATTCCTTAATATACATCAGAGTTAACAAGAATATAGTTTGCGATTGCTTGCAACATTATAATATTGCGGTTAATGGGTGTAAGTATACAAAATAGAAAATAGGCCTGGAATGGGAACAAAGAACTGGGGTGCAGGGCAGAAGGACAATCAACCCCCACCCCCAGGGCAGGAAGCAGGAGTTACTGAGGGTGAGGGGCAGACAAAGGGCAAACGGACACTGCCTTAAAAGGAGATGGGGGTCAGGGTGTCAGCACCCTTGGCCACTGTACTAGTGTATTTCCATTGTGGGGGTGTTTCCTATAGGGGGAAGGAGACCATAGGTTATAACTGTAACTGTTGTATGGAGTTCTTTAGATCAGCCTTTAGCATGGGACTGCATAGGAATGCAGTGTGCTGATCTCCAGATGCATCTGTAAGAATAATGGGCAATAAAAGGATTGTGTAAAACATGGAAACATCTCAGCGTGATCTCTAACAGGACCAAAAGAATCGCAGAGACCGGCGTTGTCTCAACAACGTACAAGACAAAAATGCAACGTCAGAGTCTGGCAATGTAAATTAGGTTTTTACCCTTAATACGTTCAATCATCATTGTGTAGCAAATGCTACTATATTTGGAAAAACAGAATTCTAAAAAAGTTAAAAATAAAAATGCAATAAATGCCAAATCTTATGATTTAGTACTGTTCAGCTAATATCCATCCACATATTCCCACGAGTAATGGTAGGCTGAAGTCTTCACTGTTTGCTAGTAATGTCAGCTATGATTCAGTGCTCTCCAGGCCTACATGCACGAGTTACTTTCTCTTGATGCTGAAATGTGAAAAAATGAAAATAAACTCTTTCTCCTCCCTTGTTGCTCATCTGTCCTCCTGTGTACAGAACGGCACACACCCAGGCAAGCTTACTAATTAGCAATTAGCATAACTGCCAGGTGAATAGCGCTAAGTGAATTGAATACCGCGTCAAATTGTACTGAATCACCACAGCATTAAAAACCAACCTCCATCGAGGCGAGAGCTGAGATGGAGTCATTAGCAGTTAGCTGTTGGCAGAACGATGCCAGCTGACAGGACAAAAAAAGTTGCACTCTCTGCTTTGTAACTTCTGATCAAGTTTTAATGAGCCATCTCAACCTAGCAATGTGAGCCTACCACAGTGAGATACAGCGGGCGTTCAGCAAAAGATGTAAATTGGTTAAAAGACCAAAATTACTGCTCAAAAAAACATGCCCTATAAGCAAAAGATGCCAGTGTCGTTACAAAAGTTAAGTGTTTACCTCATTATCTTTTGTCACAGTCATAATATGCTGCTTTCAGAAGCCGTCAGACTCCTTGTTTGATTCACAGTTAGACTTCTCAGGGGAAATCACTGAATGTATTAACCAGACTTAAAGATAAATCGAGGTTTGCATACAATAGGTAGAAGGGATGCTGTATTAAAATTGTCAGCACATCAAACACGGACTCTATCCACATTGCCGCATCATTGGGTTGCAGTGAATTGAAAACATTTGGAGGGGAAAAAAAGCACTTTCTCACACAAGGCCCACAGGATTAGATTTTACTGGCTTCACTACCTCTTAAGCAGCAGGTATACACACAGCTCTGTCTTCGCTGACTTAGCAGTTTTCACAGTGTCTTGTAATCAGTACTGATGTCTTCTTCTGTCCAGCTGTCTTATGGCATGCCTATGTTTGGTTCCCTTCTGCAGCATCCACTGTGCCTCTAAAAAGTAAGGATTCTCACAGGCATGAACACCTAAAGCAGACATTCATGCATGAAAGAACACTGAGATTGCAAAGCGCAAATCCGAAATACGTGCAGCTATAATTACCACCATTGTTTAGAAAGCACACTCATTTCTCTGAAAGGTAATTACTTTGTTTTCTTCAGTCATCTTACCCTTTGATCCCTAATATAAATCTTCACACTAAGACAAACTGCTGCGTTTATTGTTTGAGGCACACCATCTTAGTCCTTCAGTATGGAGCTCTGGAACTGGAATATACGGCTTGAAATTACACTCAAGTAGTGGGAATCATATTGTGTTGTAGAAAATCAACTCCTTGTAGATACTTTATCATCCCTAAAGACATGTGTTTACGGCATTCGGCTGTTCTCTCACCACTGGATCGGCACAGCAGTACAGTGTTATTGTTGTTACTAGTCTTGAAAAATCATCCTTCCGCTCTATACTTAGAAGGTACAGAAACAACAAAGAAGCTGTGTTCTTTCCTGTGTTCACTGTTCTCTGATTGGAAGAAGCATTTATAGTTTTGTGTGGAACATGGCAAGAACTGCTACTGCTGTTTACTGGACCAAATGTGTTGTATGAACTGAAGCTAGAGCTTGTTAGTTTCTTTGGGTGCTGTGCAAGTAGCGTTTATGAGTCTAATACAGTATAATGTAATATTTGGAGCATCTTTAATTGCACTTGTAGTGTACACAACTACATTATATATTAAAATAGATATATGAACTGCATTTACTCTAGTTTTTTAACAAGTTTCATCAGATATTCAGTGTTGTTCGAGGTCTTTTCTAAGAATATGATTTCTTAAAGCACGGCTTCACAAAGACTAAGGTAGGGAAACGGGCTGCTTCAAATAGCAGCACAAAAGCACTTATTTTAATAGAGTCGACAACTCACTGCAAAATAACATGTTTGGGATTTCTTGTTTGTTATACTACTGAGCTGGATCAAATAACAAGGCCGTCCTGATCTCGCTTGAAAGGGGGCAGTTCAGACTATAACTAGTCCACCCACTCAGGAACCGCCAAGATAATAGGACATGGTTGTAAGAAGAAATGGGTATTCTTGTGTCAATCTGCATTTGTCTCTTTTTTTTCCCTTTTTTGTCCTTGTTTCAAATCAAGTTGGGCAATGTGGATTGCATACAAATTCGCAAGAATCCCCCTGCTGTTAAAGACAGAGAAGCTGAAGACATGATGGCACGTTAAATGTTACATTTTTGTCAGTTTTAATGTGGCAGAGTCCTCAAAAGTGAATCATATTTGGAATGTTCTCGGCATTGACAAATATTGTGCTCTTGGCAAAGACTTCTGTATTGTGTAAGTTCTGGAGTGTTTGTTTCGTGGAACGCAAGCCAGACCGAAGCTGGCATTACGCTCAACACGACTTCAAATTTGGACTGCTGGCATTTGTCAAAATGAGCATTAAAACAAAAATAAAAAATAAATAAATACTTCTATTAAACGTTTCTTTGTTTTTGTCACAGTCAACGGTGAAGAGAGGACTCAAATACAGAGTGTGAAAAGAAAAAGACTGAAATGAAAGAAAGCACTGGAGGATGACGGCATGAACACAGAAAAATGACATAGGAGGGAAAAGCCTGGGAAATACACAGGGAATTAAACACTATTGAAATAACCAACTCAAAATGTAAGATGAAGCTAAATATGGACCAAAAACTCAAAGCTAGAGTTATTAAACCCTAGAATATTGAACCCTCTAAACTGCATAAATACTAAATAGTACCAAGAACTCATACAGTGCAGTTCAAGTTTGGTATAAATTCAAGCGACTGTGTGTAAAATTTAAAAAAAAAAAATTTAAAAAAAAAAACCCTGACAACAGGAAGTGGGTGGGACACAAAACTAACTTTTCTCAACTTTCAGACAAGCATTTGAAGCGACTGCCAATGAGAGTGATTGGCATATGATCTGGTAGTAAATACATTAGACGGTCACCTAGGCAACCGGAGCCTGGAACGTTGCAAACAAGCCGGCAAAGTGATGTGCAATGAGCAAATCACTTGCAATATGTACGCCGCTAAAATCTCAGCATTATGAGACTGAAAGAAGCGGCTTTGGCTCCGGAGTTAAAGTGGATTGTCTGCAATTCTGAAGGTTGGTGGTCTGGTGGCTTCTCCAGTCTGCATGTCAAAGTATCCTTGGGCAAGGTTAAATCCTTAGTTGCCCATGATGTGCATGTAAATGCTGCACAAGGTGTTCAGGTATATTAAAATAAACTTGTATGAATGCTTGCGCAGATTGTGCTTGTATAAATGCTTTTATCTATGATCGGATGAATGAGGCTTGTAGTAAAAAAGCACTCAGTAATTCTCAGTCAGAGTAGAAAAGCGCTATAGTAATGTAATACCTCAGGGCAAGAATCAACACTCAGTCTACAAATCTTTCAAATCAAAACTTCAAACACTAGAAAGCAGAAAAGCCAAAAATAATATATATTAAGAAAGTAAAAAAACAAAAACAAAGATCCAATCTAGGAATCATGACACTCTTATAGTCCTTCCATCTGTGCTATTCCAATCCAACTCAGGGTCAAGCGCTTATCCCAGTTGTCATGGGCATGAAGCAGGCTACACCCCTACTAAAATACAGGCACTGACACTTTAATATTGGGGTGGATAAAAAAAAAAATA
>NW_005187415.1:5392969-5423572 GCF_000239375.1 Pundamilia nyererei
TGAAGTGAACCTGAATAGGTCTGAGTAGAAAGTTAACAGTTAACCACAAAAAAAGTGATAAATAGTAACAATATAGGTGACGAGAAGGAATGCATAAGAGATTAAAATTTATATACAGTTGAAATTTGTAGCCAGAAGTTTGAATGAACAAACAGTCATTATCTTTAGTGACCAATTTAGCTCTTTATTTTTTTATGTTTCTCTAATTTTTAAGGTTTTAATATTGGTAAGAATGTGTATCTATAACCATTATGCTGATTATTGGTTATGGCTACACAGTTGAGACAAGTTGCTAAGCATAACTGATACACAGTAAGCTGAAGGGAGCTTAGATTGAGAGATTGTATGGCAACTAAAAACGATTGGAAGTTTTAAATCCCCTGAATCTAAAAAGTAGTGTACAAGCAATGCAGTGTTGTACTTTATAAACTAGCACACTTGGGCGCAAAGATACACACACACTCTCAGTGTCCCCTTTTCTCTTAAAGGGCTTTATGTAATGAGAGCCCAGATGACTTGAAAGGAGCGTGTTCACCAGTGCTTCTCTTTTTTTTTTTTATTCCACCTCTTTCCTTTCACAGTTACTGGTCTCTTAAAAATAGACATGGCACAGGTAACACTAATAACGCGCTTGTGACCAATTACAGATTGACTGATATATATTTGTGTCTGGGGCTGGGCCACAGATGGACACCTGCTGCTTGACTACTTGATGGACTGTTTCTAACGAGCGGCACTTATCGCCATGGAAACTGCCCAACACCCTTCCGCACACATACGCATATACACATTGGAGCCTGCAGAGTGATCATTAGAGTCTAGTGATTTTTCTCCTCTGTGTCCTCTTCTACCCCCATCACCCTTCCTTTGAGATCCAAGCAAATTGCACCCATCCCTTTATCACGCCCTTCCTCTCTGCCTCCCCCTACATCTTCTTTCTCCCTTCATCAGCCACCCTGTTTGCCTGTAATAGTTCTCCTTCCCTCCCACTCTCCATTTTATCTTGTACCTCTAGACCTCATATCAGTTTTTATTATCTTCCCCCGTCATCCATCCTTGGCTCTCTCAATTCCTGCCACAGCCTCCCTTCATTCCCAGCCTATACTCCATCCATCCCTTCATCTGCCTCCTTTCCCCTCCTTCCACCCCTCCACCATTCCATCTCATCCAATTACTACCCAGTTGGAGGTTTTAATTAGAAAGGGAGGAGGAGCCATTTGGTGCGGTAGACCTTTAATTGAAACCCCAATTAGTCTCCTGTGGACGTCAGTATGCCGAGGGAGCAGCCAGTCTTGCAAAAATCACATTTCCATCTCAAGGTTATTTTTCTGAAGTGATTACTTTGGCTTTTAATAAAACGTTTCAGGGTGGTAAATCAAAAGTGCAGACAAGAAACAGCCTGTTATTGCGAACGTTTATAATTGACTCAAGCAATCTGCCTCAGTCTGCTTTGGAAATTAACAGCAGGAAGCTGTGGCAATAGGAAAACACAATCAAAACAACAAAAAGTCGCTAAGGCAACTTGTTGCCTTGGTGATTACCACAGTGATGGCGGAGTCACTTTGCATGGAGAAGGAGGGAAGTGTGTTACAAATTCAGGGAGTGAAAGTGTTTTATGTGTGTTTATGTGTTTCTAAGAACCTCAGCCTCACCCTGTCCCATCAGTATGGCTAAGATTTACAATTAGCTGCTTGTCTCAGCCCCAAAGTCAAAGAAACACACACACATGCATACATTCATTCAGCGCACAATAACTACTGGCCCTTCTTTGCATTAAACATTTTAGCCACAATATCTATGAGAAGCTTTGAAGGGCAAAACACTATTGGGACCATAGACCATGAACAAGATGGACATAGTTACCACGACATCAGCAATGTTTTAGAGACGTCCTGTTTTGATGCCTTCAGATGAGACTTTTCAAAACACCATTGTTTTGTTTTGTTTTCAAACACTGTAGATTTTTGACCAGACAGACTCATTGGCTAATGAAATGTGAATAATCCTCCTTTGTGAAACGTATGACTTTAGAATGACCAGAATTTTATCTTATTATATAAAGAGTCTTGAGGTTAATGTTGTTAAAGAAGCAAAGCAAGCCAAATTGTCCATTTATTTAAAGCCAAAGGCATTTAGATCAACTTTCAAAAAGAAGAAGAACAAAGATTTTTAAACAAACTCCAGGCACTGGACATGTCTGATCCACGTACTGCACCAATGACAGCATTTAAATTCCAATCAGATATGTTTTATAGTTTATACAAGTGCAGACAGCTTGTTTGTATTTTCAATTCAAATTGGTCAGTAATGCTGCTTGGATTTGGAAAGTTAAGGAGGAGTGATTTATATTATTTCATCCTTCTATTCTCACCATAGTCAGCTGTATAGGACAGTGGTGGTTAACCTGATGAATTACTGCATCTAATCTAATCCAATATTTTCTTGCTTGCTGTGAAGAAGTAGGTATTGGTGCACTGATATGTATTGTACAGTTGATTGTGTAGCATCTGATTTAAGTGCCAGTTTTGGAAAAGAAACTCAAGAGAAGTAAAAAGAAAGAAGATTCCTTTTTTTCCCCTTCATTTGAGAATTCTCATGATGATGTCAGGTCTCCTGGAAATAACTGATACTTCCAAATAATTCCTTCACATAAAAAGAACAATTTAAGCACATTTTACTCTAAATCCACCATCTCGGCATGGCTAGCT
Organism: Pundamilia nyererei; assembly: GCF_000239375.1. Taxonomy (NCBI): domain Eukaryota; kingdom Metazoa; phylum Chordata; class Actinopteri; order Cichliformes; family Cichlidae; genus Pundamilia; species Pundamilia nyererei. Next base: position 5,395,678 of record NW_005187415.1, read on the forward strand.
TTCATTTTTTTGTTTCACATGTCAAAGCAGAAGGACTTCTTTTTTCATCCATGCACTGAAAGTATGCTGTGGGACAATATGAAGCTTGTCAGGCTTAGCAGCACCAGCGTTCAGTGTGTTGTAATGCACACTGCATCTACCTGAGTCTAGAATAAACAGACTGTAGATCAAACCCATGTTCTGCCTGACTGACACAAACACTTTCCTCTACTCTTCTTGGTGACATCCGGCAGCACATGCATTCGAATGAACTGCCTCGTCTGACGCACACACAAACACTTATTAAGCCTCTCCTCTTCCTCCGCCCCCCGTAGAGTCCAGCCCAGACAGACCCAGCTCAGTCCTATCTGCCTCCGGATTTGGCTGCAGACAGCCGCAGAGCAGAGCGCACCCTGATAAGCTCCCATTGATTGGCTTCAGACTGGCTGAAAGGCTGAACACATTGTCACCCCCTCCCATCTCCCTGCACACATACACACACATATATACACTAACATGCAGACATACTCGCTGGTGATAAAAGAGGAGAGGGAAGAGAGGCGAGGGGGAGAGAAGTGATTGAACCGAAACAAAATTCACAATGACAAAAGGGAGGCAAATCAAGAATAAGGGGGAAGCTGAGTTGTGTGGACAGATACGGCTGCCGAAAAGACGAGGTAGGGAAAGAAAGGAATGAGGCTGCAAATCTGCAGGTAAAAGCAGCTGAGAATAGGATGATTAGAATTTTACTGCAGCTGAGACAGAAAGACGTGAAGAGAAGGAAATAAACAGTCTGACGGACGGCTAATCAGAGCCCACAGACGTGAAAAGTATGGGTTTTGAAAACCTTTCTGAAACAGAGACAGCATCTAATAAAACCATCATGCCAACACTCACGAATAATGCAGGTAAACTTAATGATGAGTCTTAGATCCAAATCTGAAAACGGGTAATTTACCCCCTTTATTTCAGAGAACAAACAAGAACTTGTCATTCCTGCCATCACTGGAACATTTATGTCCCTAGTTCTGATCATCAATTAGCACCATCCTTTTAGATAGGCTGGTTGGGTTTAGCTTAATTGCTCTAACAAGTGAGCTTATAGTGCATGAGAAGAAGGGATCAAACAAAGCCAGCTTCCAATCCTCAACCTCCTGAAAATTCATTCTGTGCTTTAACCTGCTGCGTCACAAGGACACCGCCGACCGGGAGGGGGCCCGTTCTGTTCCTGAGGTGTGACTTCATGATTGTTCCACTCGACTGCAAGCTGTGGCAGCCAGAGACCTCAGTGATAGATAGCGGCTGATGGAGGGACAAACTGAATGGCACCGTTGCCCCAGAAGGAGAGGACGAGGGAAGGACCATAGAAAGAAAGGGGCAAAACTCAGGATTTGTGATGTCATTTTTTTTATATCTCATAGCACAGACTCATGAAACTACATGAGAAATGTGTGAAATTATTATGACAGTTCCCCAAAAGTTGATTCTGTTCATCTGGACGTAGCATTTTCAGTGGGAGAAACGTTTCCTCACTCATCCAAGTGACTTCTTCAGTCTCAGCTGACTGCAGGTGTCCCCAAACTTATAAACAGTACATTTGCATAACGACTGAAGTTAGCACCACTGAAGGAACAATGGGCTGGGATGTTGGGTTTTTTTTATCATAATTATGCAAATTCTCATGACCACTAATCAACAACCACTGATCAAAGCCCACTGATCAATGGCCATGAGTACCATTCACAGGGACTTGGGGAATGGCTGCAATCGCAGCATTGTAAGATGGCGACAGATGTACCCTTAGGCCCCCCTCCTTGATTCAGAGATGGTCTTTCCCTTTTCACGTAAATGGCCTGCTTGACTCCCCGTTCAAACCAGCATTCCTCCCTGTCCAGGATGTGTACATCCTCATCACTGAAAGAGTGTCCAATGGCCTGTACCACAATGGCATGTTAAGAGCAGTAAATGGTCACACATGGCAAACACATTAAACTCCACAGTTCCTTTTAGTTCTTCCTTTCAGCTTTCAGCTCCTTTCTTGTTGTTCTGGTTTCACAGCTCAGCTTTGCTATTTCAATTAAATTTCTCATCAGTATCATATCCTCTTGCAAGAGGCAGCTGATTTCGATTATCACCACAAACACGATGATCCTATTGGTTGTTTGTTCCCAATGTCTTAAACAACCCATGAAAGCATTTCTGAAAAAACAGTGTTTCAGTGTCTCCATTAAGAGGCTATGATGGTAAAGGCTGAACAAATATTGTAAGAAAACCCGTTTGTTTTTGTTTTTTTTGGTTTTTTATACTGCGTCTTCTAAATATCGACTGTGTAGTACAATCTCAAAAGGACAATTAGCCGGCTAGATGGTGAACACAGCAAAGTATTTAGCAGATAAAGAGGTACATATTTCACTTAGGGAGACTGAGCAGAGTAAGAAAAAACTAGAGTGCAATTCTATATAAGTTTTTTTTTTTCAAGACAGATGGGAAAAGGGTGAAACTATTTATTGAAATATACAAAATTACATGGAAACATACATGACAGTTAAAATTTTCAATAGATCCAACTAAAGAAAAACGGTGTGTTTTTGCTGCAGGGTGCTTGTAACAAAAGTGCCAAAAGATACAATTTTAAATTAGTTCTTTGCTATGTGTGAGCACAACACTGATTCATCCCTGTTTCCTTTTCTATTCATATCCCAAAAGGTTGATTCTTGTCATCTGGATGTAGTGTTTTCAGTGGTTAAAAAAAATGCTATGTCCAGATGAACAGAATCAACCTTATGGGATTTGCTTACCTGGATGATTGAGCATGCATCAAGACATTTTCTATGCACAGTAAAAAGTGGCTTAACAAACATTCCTCTGAATATGCTCAAGTACAAGGACTAGACTGAAAATAAGTGAAAAATGAGCTAATGTCCTAACAAAAATTTTGAATTTTGACTTTCAAAAACCCTGAAGAACTATCGCTCAAGATCCCTTTAAAATTTACAAGAAAGCCGGGTCCATTTGTACTAAAATATAAATACATAAGGGTGGCTCAATAGTTTTGCACATTACTGTATGTTTAGTCGCTATCCATGCAATTTGAAATTTTGCAGTGTCTGCAGGATGATACAACAGGAAACTGTTTGCTAACAAGTATTCCATATCAGCTCTATGCAGTGATAATGCAATATATGGAGGGTTAGGGTAAGATAAGACAAGAGCCAGTGTTTTTCTGGTTCTTATCTTATTTTTTACCCTTTTTTCTTCCAAGTAGCATACTGGGGCATCTCAAGACTGTAAGGACTCCTTTGCTTATCAGAATTGTCCATGAGGTTCACCTGTACAAACACAAAACTGAAATCAAACAACGCGATCATTGGCTCCAAACTTGTGTGTGCTTTCTTTTTTACAGTCAAAAATTCAGGTTACAGTAGCTTCCACCGAACCACTATTCAAAGCTGTGTGTATGTGTGTGTAATAAAACAGAAGCATATAGAGAGGAAATGCAGGTGCCCTCTAGTCAGAAAGAAAACAGCAGGGTACCTTGGCATCTCTCTTCCTTGCTTTCCTCTCCTCCCCATAAGATTTCCTCTCTGTTGTTCTTCCATATCTCCCTCCCTTTTTTTCCCTCTCTCTTCCCATCCCTGCCTTCCCTGTCAGAGAAACATACTTTCTTGTTGTTCTTGCCAGCATACAGAATCTCCTAAAGAAAGGCAAACCTGCCAGTAGGTAGGAAGAAAAAATTCCCAAAACACCGCCAATGCACTTGACAGACTCACTGTTTCTCACTGCAGTGCTATGCTGCACTGCACTGGGCTGTTTCTTTTCCACTGTCGGTTTGTGTTGCAGTCGTGTTTTGAGGACTACACCGGATTGCCCTTGACTGTCCTGCTCAACTGTCCCCATTTTCAGCACAGCCTGCAGGGCTTCAACAGTTTTTAATTAACCACAAAGCTTGTTTATTTTAACTTGTTTCCTGTATTAGCAATCAGTTATTACAGCTGCTCTTTTACACCAATTTTGTTTTTTCACATATTAATATATTTGGTCAGGTTCTATCAAAATCTTACCTTTCAGATTGTAGGTATTTGAGAAAAAGCCTGTCTAGTTTTCTCACACATCCCACAAAGCCTTGTGGCACCCCTGCAGCACTTTCCTGCATTGTAATGTGTTATATGCAGTGTCATGCATCGCAGAACATGAAGCGACACTCAACTTCAATTTGGATAAGTGCTTTTTAATCCACTTACACATCAAAATGAATCATAAAACTCAATTTTTTGAGCTGTTCTTTTGGCACCTGGAAGAGTTTTGCATTTTGTATGCATGTAATTTCTATAAGAAGGTGAGAAGGTTGTTGTGTCCCATTATTAAGGTGACAGTGACCATCTTTTTCTCTCCTGTCAGGATGTTTTCTTACATTTATCATGCCATAGGGATATTGAATTCAAAGCAATATCAATGTCCTCTGGGTTATCTTGTCATAATTCTAGATTTTATGGAAAGCTAATTTTAGAAGCTAGTTTTAATAGCCATCCTGAATAGCTGAAATGTTAACATTCATCTCCTATCTTTGAAGTACTATTTTTATTCACAAAAGGGTATAAAACACCACAGATGAAATTAACTTAAAAACTCATTTTATACAGAGTAAATATATAAATGCATGATAAGTCCTCAAAGATGATGATATCCTTGCCTTCAAAGTAAAAGCTGTCCCTTGCAGCTGCCAATAATATGTTTTAAACAGTGTGCATTTTACTTTGAAAGTTAACTGTCTCCATGTTCAGTTTGTGTCACTTTAAAAAAAAATCTTTTTTTTTCTTTTTTTTTTTACACTTTTTACAGCTCAAAGTGTTTGCAGACATGTAGGTGTGTTCTGTGCAATCTACAGATGACTGTGTTAATCTGCTACCAACCAAAATTTGCAACACCTTGCAACTGCCAAAAACCCTCCAGCAACCACTCCCCAATCAGTTAGGGTGTATACATTTTTCCCTCGCAACATGTGGTTGTTAGAGGGTCAACCAGGTTGATCTTTAGGCCTGTGTAAACGAGGCGTTAGGATAACTCTAAGTAACTACCTTTGTAAACAATCTACAAACTATATTTATAACTAACTAAAAGTTAGATACAGTTCATGTTGATCAGCTGTTTATTCTTGATTAATAATGTACTGATTCTTGTCATTATCTTTATAATAGTGTGGACTTAATATACAGTAACTCAGTGTTACACATTACCAAGATGGTATCTGAAAGAGAAGAGTAAAAAGCAAATATAACTTTATGTCAAAATATCACAAGCTTAAAAGCACTGCTTACTGAAGTACTCTGCTTTACTGCTGAGCTGTAATCCCTACAAACATTGCTTGAGCTTCCAAACAACTCAGTGGACCATGAACATGACAAGGAACCTCTTAAATTGTCCAAAATATGTGCACAAAGTGGGGCGATAGCTGCATTTTTCAGACAGCATACATGTAGGAACAGGATGCCTTTGCCTCCAATCGAGTCTGCTGTATCTTCTCCCTCATTGCTCTTTCTTTCTCTTTGCTTCCAGGCTTCCTGTCTTCGTATGTGCACACCGACAAGGACACAAGCACACACACGTGCACACACTCGCCCTACCACAAATGTCAGCCAATATTTCACATTCTCTTCCCTAAAATGTCAGTGCCTTGGACAAAGCTTGTCTGCCTTTCTGGTTTCCCCTACCTCACTGGCTGTCTGCCTTTGTGCTTTCCATCTAAATCTGTTATCATTGCCTGACATTTCACATGCTCGGGGGTCACAGGACAAACTGAATATTTCAAAGGTGTGTCACAAAAGGTTAGAAGTTCACTATGGCATGAAAGTCATAAAATATAAACAGCACTTTGTAATTTCATAACATGTGCCTTAACGTGAGCCCTTAAAATGTACTAAATCCATAGTAGTAGTTGGCTCTTTGCAAGCATTTGCACAGACAGGATGCTAACGTTAAGCTAGCCAAGAACCCAGAGGGATGTTAAAGCAGAGTGAATGCCAACCCCAGCCCAGCATCCAGACCCTGAACTTCAACAGGTAACAAACTGACAAGCAGTCAGGTTGAGCCTCCGTTTTTACCTGTTCATGTTTCTACAGTAGAATCACTGTGGCAATCGTTTTAAAGTCTTTTTGTGCTGGTTTTCATCTTTGCTTTGTGATGTCAGCTTTGTGTTCATACCTAAATACTGAGAGAAAGATTGTATTTGTGTCCCAAATCAAAGACAAATCAGTAGATTACAGATCGTGACTGCTGTATTTCACAAAACAGCTTTGAACTATGTTGCTATGTAGTATTTTTCAGTTTTGATGGATGCCAAAAATTTCAGATTTTTTGATCAAAACTTTTTTGATCATAACTAGTTTATTGATTATACGTATCGTCTGGTTATCTTTATATTTAAATACATATAGTATGCTGGAATAAAATTTCAAAAAGAAAGTTTGGATCTTTGTTCTATCCCACCCTGATTTGATAAATTAGTTTGCAACATACAGTGGAAGCCTACTTCCAACCTATTTCACCTTGCAAGTGCAAGCAACCATTCACTGGTTGGGGAACATACATTTTCCCGAGGAACATGTGGTTGTTAGGGGTCTGATCGACTGATCTCTTGGCTTGTATGTCACCAAAACTTGGGACATTTAGTGAGTAAGGGCCCATTTATGCTCGCTGCACTGGTCGTTTCACAGCAAATGGCGGCGTTCTTACACCTCTGTGCCATTTACACCAGCACTGAAAGCACAAGTACTCATTGAAGTATTCTCTCAAACAACAGGTGTCACCGCTCAGACAAAACCTTTACATTGGCGATAACACAAGAGGGGGAAGAAGTCAAAACCAGAAGTGAAGAAATTGCTGCTTTTTTTTGTTTAGTTTTTTATTTTTCAGGGATTTTTCCAAATTTTCTAATTTTGTAACATCTCCCTCTGTGTAATCTGTGTGTTTTTGTACTTATATATTATAAAAATTATTCACTGGTGTCTTCAACCCAGTCCAAACAACACCAAAGTGCGATTTGTGCCAGGCGATGTGATGCCGCTTTTGTCATACAGCGACATTTGGCAGGGCAAGAACAGAGTATAAATGGACCTTAAGCGTCAGGTACTATGCTTCCTAGCATAACAAATTTTGTGTCTAACTAGCAAAGCTGTTGTGAATTGAGGGTGTTATTTATGCTAATAGTTATACCAGTGCTCTTCCTTGCTATGATTAATCAAAATATATACTGTAAAAAGGTCAGGTCATTTAATAAATACACAAATTTCTAATTTGTGTATTTGTGCTCAAACTAACAATGTTTCTAGCTGGTGGACTTTCATTATTGCAACTGAGATAAAAGAAACAAAGCTCCCAACTGATCAGCTTTGTGTTGTCAGCTGTTTTATCTTTATTACATAAGATTAGATATTTTTCTTCATATTGGGAAGAAAAATAAGGCTTCCCATAATCCTGCATATAAACCATGAGCGATGGTTGCATAATCCATTTGATTGATTTTCCCCTCATATCATTATAATGAATGGTTATTTTTGTTCTGAGAACAAACACAAGCTTGTGTAGTTCTAGAGGAATGAAGAGGTAGGCTGTATTTTTTTTAATATTCTTTCTTAAGACCTAAGTTCCTTTGCAGTGCAGTGTTTGCAGTAGACACTGATTTCAACTCGAAAACAACTCTGTTTGATTTAAATTTAGCTGAGAGATGCATGACCCTGCTGCGCTGCCTGCAGACGCTGTGTGTTCCAGACGGTGATTGAACAGGCTTCTTGTTTTCACTGTCTCCGTCTTGCTACTCTGCTGTTGCCCCTTTCATTTCTCACTTTGCTTAGTTTTTCCGCCTGTTATCATGTTATTGTGCTATTGCTAATGTTTTAGAAAGTAGAAAAGATAATACGGAGCAGAATGAGGGCAAGCAAACACAATCTTCCTTTCAGGTCCCGTGTGGGCAACGATTAATTAACGTGTCAAGAAATATAAACAGTGCGCATTAAAAAACACCATGAAGGTCCAATTAAAAGTCTGATTATAATTTTGATGCCAGCTACAAAACCGTGGACTCTTTTTTTGTTGTTGTTGTTTTGTCACAGTCCACTGAAATTATTTGGAAAATCAGCCACATCCCCTCTATTCAGTAACAGACACAAAAGAAAATTACCACTGTAGCTTGGATAAAACATACCATCTTTGCAGTGTTGGCACCAAAATAAATTAACCCTAAGGGTTTTGGAGGGTCAATGTGTGAGTAGAATACTAACAAAATCCACAATATTCTGGGCTTACAAGCAGGTACGTGACAAGGATTTTTAGATCCTCTTTTTTTTTTCTGGAAAGGTCCCAAAGGTCCAAGCCTAGGATCTATCCTCTATGTGATGAGTGTACTTTAGTGGGGGCCTCTGAGCCTTTTTCCAGCATTGCCTCTCTTATGTTTACTTTTTTATGCTGATAAATAAAGGTTAAAGCTGAACTGTGGGCAACAGAGTAGAGGGATATACATAAACTATCTGAAGTATATAACCAGGCTCATCCATAACAGCCGGCGTTTATGAAGGTAAGTGCTATTTTACATATTTTATTGTATAGTTTGCATTTTCTTTCCGCATATGTTTTTGACTGAATCACAAAAAAACTGTGTTATATTATTGAAAGTCTTGGACAATATCAATGCAATGAAAGCGTCAGAGCAGCAGGCCTGGTAGCTAGCTGATCCCTCTGGAACGTAGCCTGAAACAAAAGCGCAGCCCAAACTTCCCAGAGGATGTTCATTAAATTTAACAGTGAGCAAAGGAAACAAACAGTGGTTTATCTCAGTGCAGAAAGTCAATGGTTTATCTTCTGTTGTCCATTTCAAAATTGGCAGTTTACTAAACCTACTGTAATGTACCATCTAAGGCTGTTATGGTTAAGTAAAACCAAACTAAAAACACTTTTAATTTTAATTTGCAGTTTTAATTTATTTTATGTATTTTATAACTATTGCCCCTTTTATTTTTTTTTCTTTTGTAAGGTGACCTTGGGTTTCTGAAAGGTGCCCTCAAATAAAATGTATTATTATTATTTAACTAAAGTACAAAGGAAACAGTAGAGACTTGTCTATAAGCAAGAAAAAAAACATTTGGAACGTCACAAACAACTAGCTGACCTGAGAGTACCGGATATTGGTATTGGTAATGATATCTGTATCAGTGTTAAAAAACCAATATCAGTCAAGCTAAACTCAATACAGTCTAATATAGTTCCCGTGCTTCACTTCTAAAACAGCCCTTGGCATACCAAAATGTGATTGCTGATGCTTGTACGTGTGTTTTAATGTCTAATATCCTTCTTTACAATGTAGGCTGTCAACTGGATTTATCAAAAGGTCATATATGAAATAAGAAAATAATTCACTTTGCAAATATCCCTGCGATTATATTTGACAGATTACAGGGCACTGAGTCATTTACAATTATTTAAATACTAAAAACATATAAAATATAATTGGCCTTCTTCAGTTACATGTACATTGGACTGGTTACCTTCCATTACATGGTTACAGTACAATACCAAAAAAAAGGCTGAGATCGAGTCAATCAAAAGACCAGGAGTCTTTCTGGGTGAAATAAAAGTCATACTTCATACTTCATGTGTGACAAACTCCAATACAAAGAGCAGTCATCAGACAACAAAATCAAGTAAAGACTCTGCACAGTTGTTTTAATGCATGACAAGCATTTACCTTCCAGAGTGGTTGACACCCTTCTAATATTCACTTGAATGGAAGATTTAAATGTATTTTGGCTCTCAGGGGATAATAATTTGGACCTTGAGCGCATGTAAAAGTGCTTTGTATACAACTAATTAATGCAAATGACAAGCAGTATGTTAGCCACCTCAGCAGCAAGCGTTTTTATGCTAGTCTTAAGATAAAGGAAATGTTTTTTGGCTGCACAGAAATAATTAACGAGACATTCATATCATTAGAACCCTTGCTGGACACTGTAAAGGGCTTAGAACTTTACATCTTAATAATGCTTATTGGCATCCAACAACACTCAAACACGTACATATGAGTTTAACATACTTTAATGGCTGCTCCTCATCCGAGTTATCTTCTCTGCAACCCACCTGTATTTTCTGTTTTTTTCCCCCTGGGCACATATTCAAAACTCCATTTAACGGCTCAACCTCCTGTTTATTTTCTCAGGTTCTCTTCCTCTAACTTTAAGTCGCCACAGGTCCGTGTAATCCACACACGCACTCACACGCAAACGCACAAACACACGCTTTTACTCCCCCCCACGCATTAGTCTAATCTCCTGTTCGTACCTGCCAATATGACTCACTGAAAATGGATCAGGGAATGAGGGACTTTCTTATTTCCTCAGTGCCAGTCCAATAAAAAACACTTCACAGCAATAGACACATACGCCCACACACACGGCTCAGTGAGTCAAATGGTTATCCATTTTTAATGACATATGGACAGCTTGACCTAGTATTGCTGAGCTCTGTCTCCGGGGTCGGTGTGTGTGGTGTTTTGTAGAGGCAGAGGCAGACTGGGAACAAACTAGTGTGTGTGGATGTCTAGTCCTGCAAAATCATTTTCGTGTGTGCACCCTAAATATAGTTTGCAAAACATTACAAAATGTTAATCACTTCACCCACATGCAATCAGTCACACCACACAGGTCAGAAACATGGATGGTGTCTGACTTAATAATCTCACCTGTGCATATTTCCCTCCCTGTCTGTTTGTTATCAGTCTAGCGTCCACAGTTTTTAAGATATCATTTTCAAATTTTGTGTGATGGTAGATACCAATGACAACTCGAGTGAAAATTGGGGCCAAGGTCAAATTTGCACAAGATTTGAAAATCAGTAAATTTTATTTTATACACAATTTTCCATGGATTGTCTTCAAACATCACAACAATATACTAGACCTTGTGGGACATCATACTGTAATTAAACCAGGCTGATGTCAGCATGTGATAATAAATACATAATAAAGCATCAAAGGTTTATTATAGCCCTCACTCTTTGGGTGGAGTTTCGCACTCTGAGTGCTGTTATTGGGTTTTTCTCTCTAATACTATTGGGTCTTTACCATATAATATTGAGCACCTTGAGACAACTGTTGCTGTGAATTGCTTCTATATAAATTAAACTATATAAATTATATGGTTTTGGAGCAGGTTGCTGGTAGCAAAGTGCCTAAAGATTCCATTTCAAATAGCTTTTTTCCCCTAAGTTCTTTGTTATGTGTGTAGTGATAACAGTGGTTCATCCCTTTTGTTAGGTGTATGTTTTATGCTTAATATAAGCTCAAGATAGACTTTAAAAAAATAACAACTGGAGCGGAGTACAGTGGAAAGGTGCTTGAAACACACCTAGACAGTTGTGTATGCACTTATACAGCAGTATTAGTCATTCAACCATGCACTCTCACCACATACTTTTCTCTCTGTGCCCTCGGTGTGACCTTGGCTTCTATCCTCCCTCTGGATCAGCATTCATCTGTCTCAGACTCTCTCTGTGAGTGTGACAGAAAGGTCACCCATAGAAAAAAGACTTACAAATTTTTAATTCACTATAATTACTCATTACATGTGTACATTTATTGTCAGCAGTCCGGGACTAAGCACAGTATTGTCTTCTAATCTTTTTTCTTCAATTCTCCCAGTTAAACAATGAGTCATCTATTGCAGCATATATTGTCTCTGGGGTATTTTTAATGTATTGTTTCTCATTGTTTACATTGTGCAACACCAATGTGTGTGCTATTTGAGCAAACCGAAGCCCTAACACAATCAGACATCATAATTTAAATATGAAACGCACACGCGTTCCTGCAGTATTTATAGTGGTAGTTATTAGACATGAAACAAAAAGTAGTAGCAGTGGAACCTTTAAACTTTCAGTTTTCATTAGATAAATTTAATGCAGCAGTACTGGCTATTTAAGCTTTTCTGATAACATTCCCAAATAATTAGATGAATACATTTTTTTTGAATGGGCTCCCTTTTCATGTGCATGTCATCTGAATGAATGGAGAAAGGTCAGAATATATTCACAACCATTAAACACACAAAGACTAACAAATTTGTACATTAATCTAGATCACAGAACCGTGTATGAGGATGAAACTTGTTGAACAAAGTTATCTGACTGTTCGGCCTCCTGGTTTACCCGGAAAAAGGAAACGGACACGTTATTTCCACATTTTGACTGTGCGTGCATGTGTCTGTGTGTAAGCCTCAGAAAAATATGACTCACTGTTGTCATGGGGAAAGAAGAGCAGTGAGACTGAGGAGAGATTTACTGAACCATGTAAAACACACACATCAGACACATGCGTGCAGTAATGCACAACTTGAATTGAGTACATTAATGAAACTGTAGCACCTATAAATCCCCACACGCTGCTGTAGCAAGGTAAATGTGCACACACATAAATGAATAACATCAATTTGGAAAGAAAAAAGAAAATATGAATTTAAAGAGGGAATATTCACAGCCCTGTAAACACACTCGCTCACATCGACACACGCTGAGAATCTGTACCCGGTTATTTGGAATAACAGTGCTGAGATCACAGGCACAGATGCGCTCACCAGAAACTAAACAAACCAAGCTAATATGCACAGGCGCATGCGAGACCATCCAGACATCTCTTCTGTTTCCTCTTTCATGTCTCACCCGCATGTATGAACACAGCATAGTTCACAGTGATTAAAAAAAGAATTTCCTTAGCATGACACTTCATAAAAACTCCCATGCAGAGTGGAGGAACCAGTTACCTCATTAGTCTGGGCTGCCAGTCAAAGGCACTGCAGAATATCCACAGTAATTCCACTTTAGTGGTGCTTTACAGTCCCTTATATAAATGAAAAGGTCTATAATGATCCTTCTGGTGTATGAGGAGTATATTTCATTATCCTATAAAACAGCGGTCCCCAACCGGTATCGGTCCGTGGGTAGTTTGGTTGGTCCACAAGAGTTGGACTCGGGTGTGAAATTTATGGTTTTCAGGGTTTTTATCAGTTTTTAGCGTTATTTTTTTAAAAATCATTTTTATCGTTAACTTGGTTTCTGTGGGTCTTTTCCACTATATGAATAAATCTTCGCTTTTTTTGTACTGGTACTGGTTTTATATTGTTTTATTTATCTGCAACACCTTAAAGGCTGGTCCGTGAAAATATTGTCGGACATACCCGTCCGAATGGTTGGGGACCGCTGCTATAAAAGACCAAAAACAACAGATGAACTGCATTATCATTTCGATAAAGAAAAGGTTTGTCAATGACTTACTGTAGTTGCTCACCTGCATCCTGAACAACTACAATCTGCCTAATACTGAAAGAGCAGTAGCCATATTCATAAAAGGGCAAAAGTGCCCATTGAATGACACATATGACCTTGAACATCAGGATGGTTAGAGTGAAGATTAAGTGATCATTGGATCTAACTGTAAGTTCTTGAGGAGTAGCAATTCTCATGGACTGTAGGTGGATGGACCAATGACTTCCCATCAAATAATCTCACTAGACCTAGGTGCTAATGGATGAGTTGAAAATGCCTAATTCATTTTCTGTCAAAAAGAAATAATTATTAAACCTTATTTTATATACTTTTGGCCTTTTAATTAATGTTTTAAAATAGTTATTAGTCTCACATATTAAAAAAATTGGTATATTCTATCACCATGTCTCTATTCTAGTTCTGTTTGTATTAATGGTGCCAATTGTTTGTTGGCCTCCAAAGCCAAGATAGCAGCCACGGAGACTTTTTAACCATTTGAGTACAACGCACAGGTACTTGTAGCCATACTTGACACTATAAACAACACGTATATATTTAAAATAGCGAGAATAAGTATGGAAGTATGTGAGTTGATATACAGCATATGGATTTTGATATTTTAAATAGCTAGTCAAAACCATTTCAATCACATTACCCTACAGCAGAACACATCCTCCAGTTATCCATCTTTTCCCCCCTCTAATTAAACACAAATAGAAACAGACGAGAGGGACAAATTGGGAGGCCACAGAGCGCTTGGGCAGCCATGTGATTTAGTGTCGACATTGATTCGGAGTGATAGACAGTGGGAAAAAAAGAACAAAGATGGAGGAAAAGAAAGAAAGAGTTTATTGTTAGCTACTTTGATGTGAACATAGATACAGAGAAGGAGAGGTGGATGACAATGGAATAATAAGGACAAGAGGCAGACAGAGTATCCATTGTAGGAAAGAGTGACATGAATATGTAGAGCGCTGCAAAACGTTCTGACATTTCACAACTGTTTCTGGACACTATTCTGTGAAACATGTGCTTCTTTAACTCCTCTCAGTCGTTATTGTACAATTTCAGCCAAAGTAGTGTGTTTCAGCATCGTATATCCATCGTAATTCTATGGATATAGGCCTCAGAGGAGCAACACATTTCTCGTCTGCAGCCCACACCATAGCAGGAAGGACAGAGCCACACAAAGACGGAGAGAGAGAAAGATATGCGATGATGGTTAGAGACAAAGCGCTGCAGTACAATGCAGACATAGGCTTCCCTCCGTCACAGACTGCTCATTGTGCTGCGCTGTGTGAAGTGTTTGTGGTAGAAAACTAACTGAGGAAAGAGAAGGGGATGGAGGGGAGGACAAAAAGGAGAAAGTGTGTGTGTGTGCTCACACTACTACATGACGGTTGAGCTGGTTGTGTGAATAGGCTGCTGGAAAGTGTGTGGCCGTGGTTTGTGTGTGCCCACTGGTCAGAAGGGAGGGGTCAGCCTGGGTGTCATCGTTCGTGTTCCTGCTAGATGTAAAGTACTTTAACTCAGTGTAACAGGCAACCATTCGCCTGCAGCCGTACAAAAGCCTCTCCGCAGCAATAATAGTTGTTAGAGATAAACTGAAGCTGATTGTATTCAACACACTGGTATCTACACAGCCTTGACATTACAGCTTTCCCATTAAGTCAAATGAAAAGCCAAACTGGTAATAAAGCATACAGATGTTAACAGACTATGTAAAACGAAACTGATTGCTATGAATGGTACCTGAAAGATAAAACTTAATGTCTGAATTTGAAAAAATAGAATATTAGGTGTGACAGCAAAGTGATATTGTGTGATTAAAACAATTAGAATCAGAACTGATTACATTTTCACATTTTCTATAAGCCTATGGATCACTCTTCCAGGCAAAACAATGCCCAAAGGATCTAAAAACCTTAGGATAACTTCAGTGAGGGCTGAAATGTAACGTGCATAGAGATCCTTTGTTTATTTAAATCCACTCTACTTGGTTTGGGAGGCTTATGTTATTACTGCGAATATGCTGAAGTGTAGCAAGTATAGTGTTTACCATTCTCACCATGCAGCATGGAGCTAATGGGAATGTCAAACTTTCTTTAATGCACTTGGAAAAGGACGCAGCTGGAGGAAAGGTTTAGGGCAAAGACATTATAAGGCTCAGACAACACTCAAAGAGCCAGCCATCTGCTTTATAGCAACCAAACCAGTAAAAACATGAGCTAATCAATTGTTGCAGAGATGTCATGACACTTTCAGCTGTGTGGTGGCCGGCGTATCCACTGATGTAGGTAAGAGCATTTTTGTTGGCTTGCTTTCCAATAACGTGTCCCATTAGCATGGTAGGTGTTTAGTAATGATGGATCAATCTGATGCCAATAAATACAGGGCGAGTACTGTTGATACCAATACTGATACTGATGCTTTTAACCAATAAGGCCAGCTTATATTGGGCAGAAAGCTCTGCACCTGGATTCACACAGATGAATCATCATCTACTTGCAAATTCGGAATACATTTTAACAAACACAAAAATCACTGGGATTTTTACTTTCCGCAATTAATACAATAAAACACAGCGTTCAGCTTTTCACATATTTTAAAACTGAGTCTTTTAGAGAGCTGGAATGTAAATGGGCCTGTCTCTAAAGCACTTTCATTCAAATTCTGTTAAAATGTGCTACAGGCTACACATAAAATAGATGTGACAGTCAACACAAAAAGGTTCCGGCATTGTTCATAGTGCATGTTTGATGTGTTTTTTGTGTTTTTCATTAAAAAACTAGTATTTTACACATATCGCTGAGCTGCATTTTGATTTTAGAGGATAGAAACACAGCTGCATCAATATGATGTCAATTGAAATCGATACTATCGGTATTTGGATCAATCTTCCCCGTGGAGTGTTTAATGCTCTGGTGCGATACATATAACATGCACGAAGGAGCTTTTTAAACTTCTTTTGTGGCAAATTCAGCAAACTTTTTAGGCATTTTTAATCAGATTTGATTGGTGATTCACCACATGCGTTTTTTCAGGTTCCACAGACTATTGAAATTAAAGTTATGCCTCTCTCATTGTTCATTTTGATAGAAGATTGGTCTTGGAAACCCACAATAACTGCTCAGGCATTGTCAAGATGACCTCTGAAAAGCAGGACATGCTTCTAAAGGAAGTTTGGTTAATTCATTCTAATTTATTCATATAGCGTCTGTTGCAAACATTGAAGCGTCACTAAGGCATTTGACTTAAATCACTCATACAGTTTGTATGAGGCTTAGGCCTTTGGAGAATATTTGTACTTTTAAACTAGCATCTTCCTGGGTTATTATGCTACAGGTGAAAATAAAAAGGAAATTTTTTTATTGGCCATTTCTAGAGGCACATTGTGTAAAGACTCTGTGATACTGGCCTGTGCAATGTTTCTGAGTACACTGGCAGATGGAGAACAGAGCCTGGAAGGGAAGCAGAATCAGATGTTATCGGATTAATAGACAAATATTACATCTTTCCCCAACTTGTATGCGGCGTGCACTTCAAAAGTTTGACTTCCTGGCACTTGATGCGAAGAACGTAATCATCAAACAAAAAAAAAGGTTTTTAAAAAGTCCCACACACGTGACATGAACCGCTAATTCTCATTATAAATGTATTAGATATTCTGTAACATTAGAGTATTAGTGTGTGAGCAACATGTAGAAATGGCTGTCAGATTTCTGAGACATGCTTTATGTCTCACAGTGTGAATTCACACTCAGCTGCAGCCATTTCTTAAGGTGGCAGAAAAAAAAGTGTCATTTCCACAGTCACATGGGCAAGTTGGAACAAAAGTTGCTGTGTGTGTGTGTGTGTGTGTGTGTGTGTGTGTGTGTGTGTGTGTGTGTGTGTGTAGTGTGTTTGTGGTGTGGGTGTGTGTGTGTGTGTTTGTGTGGTGTGATGGTGAATGTCGATTTGTGTGTGTGTGTGAGAGTAGGGGGGATCCGAATGAACCAATGCTAAAAGCATGTCTGTCCAAGAAAGTCAACCACCTACACATTCTAGCATCCACACACACACACACACACACTTACAATAAAGACAAAGGAAGAGAAAAATGCACACATGAACAATCTGTTAATCAAAGTCAGTCTTGTTCACTCAACCCCCACCACACACACACACACACGCACAAAAGACAAAACAGGAAGGAAGTAAGGAAAGTTGGAGCATTCAGTTTAGGCTTGGACCCCCTACAACAGTTTCTCTTTAGTGGTTTTCACTTTGTGGCATGCATTGTCCCCTGTGTGTGTGTGGTGCCTTGTGTCCTGCACGTACGTCAGTGTGAATGGATGAATAGGGGAGGTGCGACCAAGGACAAAGTGGGCGGCGCTGGACACACAACAGCCTTGCTCTCTGTCTTTTTTCCTTTTTTTTTGTATCATTATCCCGCTCCTCTCACTCTGTCTGTCACCTTTAATTATCGTGCGTTCACATTTCTGGCTTTCATCTCTGTATTTTGTGTCTTTATTTCATCTGTTTATTCATTCACAGTTCCCCCTTTTTGTTCTTGCTGTCTTTTTTTTCCAGAAAGCTCAGTGGTCACACTGCTTCAGTCATTATTTCTACTCCCACTGGGGCTACAAATGGACAAAGTCTTATTCCAGCAGCCACCAGCCAATCAAAGAAATGCCTGGAGCGTGCGAGCGCCGCCAGCAGACACACACACAACAGGCTGTGCCTGGAACTGTGTAGGGTGTTCTGTAGTTTCTAGTTTCATGCAGGGATGAATAATTAGCTAAAAATATCCATAAATGCTGGAGTGCATGTTAGTGAGCAATTCTGATCTGTAAAACTGGGGGTGGTGACATAAGATGTGAACTCCCTATTATGTAAAACCCCCTACTATGCCTAAATAAATTATACAGCCAGGATTTGCCAACAAGGAATTTTATTCAGTGTAAAATCGTAAAATCAAGAATATTTTTTCCTTTTTATATTGTAATGAAGTTTGTATAAATTCCTGCTGAGAAAATGAGTAAATGATAGACTGTGAATTGGTGTGTGATTATTTGCATTCTACATATTGGCTTTGTTCATCAGAGCATCAATATACTAATTGGTGGCTGTGAGGAAAAAGCTTCAGAATGAGGCCAGGTACCACTTGAAAACACAATAGATTATTTAGAAATCCACTAATTAAACGGTGAACCTTCTTTAAAAAGGAAACCCTACCCAAATTAAAAAGCTTACATTCAAAGCTCCTAAAGCACCAGATCCAGATGTAGCTGAGCAAGGTTGGCCATATTAAAGCAAACAAATATTAAACAGCATATCCAAGCACACGGACACACTTTAGTACCTTTAGTTCCCTCCCTCATTAACGTCATGAAAGTGTGAAGACATATGGTCTCCCCAGATGGTCCCTCAGTTTTACTCTTCAAGGTGAAAGACAGATTTAAGATTTATGTGGCCAGGCAAGTTCATTATTCTTTCTTAAACATAATTTCTGGTAAATATTCATTTTGTTAAAAAATAATCAGCCAACTTTATTTCTTAGAAAGCAACAGGGGAACCATGCATGGGATAGCTGAGCCATTAAATACATTATTATCATATTTCTGAATGCCACTTGACAGTTTATCTATTCTACAGCTGCATATATTTGAAGTTCTAAAGCTGGATCTAATACTGTATTTTTAGCAATGCTAATATAGTGGTTTAAACATTAACTGAACACGGTTAATGCTGCTCCCCAGTTCAAGAACAGAAGGTGACAAAAACCTCTTGGGGGTTGCATGAGGAAGGGCATCCGGCGTAAAAATCTGTCAAATCAAATATGCAGAGCTACATGCTGTGGCGAGCCCTTGTGAATAAGAAAGCTGCCAAAAGAAGCTTCTTCTAATTTTGTCTCTATTCATTAGGGCTGCACGATTAATCGTTAGAAAATCGCGATCTCGATTCATACTTATGTGCGATCTCATTTCCAAATGACAACGATATAAAAAATAAAAAAAAGACGACGACGATTGTACCGCATTTTGATCCGGGACATAATCTGCATGAAAACAAGCGCTCACTCTTCCTGCTAAACAAATGACAAGGGCGGAGCCTTATACCACGTGATACAGAAGCTGTGCGATGCTAAAATTAGCAGGGGAAAAAACAATGGAGAGCACGTCAGGGATGACGAGAAAGTGACAGGAGAAAATCCGTCCCGGTCAACCACCCAAACATCAATAACGGGAACCTTATACAGCGCTTCCCTATACACGTCGAACTCCCGCAGGCACAAAGAAATTACGGAGGCTATCACTTATCACCTGACCAAAGATATGGCTCCTATCAACACTGTGCAAAACGAGGGATTTAGGAAAATGATCAACACCCTAGACAAACGCTACACAGTGCTGTCCCGCAACTATTTTCTATTGTTGCACTACTTGCTCTATACACGCAGCGTCGAGCAACGGTGGAGACGGAATTTCAAGCAGTACAACATTTTGCGGCAACAACAAAACGTGAGACATTTGTTGTTTTTATGTTTATTTATTGTTTTTATGTTCAGTTTCAACTGTTACGAAGTTGATGTGCAGTTAGATAAGTGCAATAAATATTTATACTGGAAAAGAGAATCGTGAGAGAATCGTGATCTCAATTCTAAGCCAAAAAATCGTGATTCTCATTTTATGCAAAATCGTGCAGTCCTACTATTCATAGTTTCATGCCACATGATCAGTACTGGAGGCCTTCAACATGCCAGCCAACAATGGACACTCCATCAAACTACAGAACAGGTTGGTCATTATTTTCTCTGTTGCATGGCTTGAAAATTTACCACACAAAAGAAGAAAAACAAAGATATGTGACTGAGTATTGGGAACTTGCAATCTCACTTTAAGAAACCAGCTATAGTATTAATATAGTACTAAAAACACTAAAGGACTATCACAGCATGCAAATTAAGGATAGCTACCCATATTTTTCTGCCATATTTTTCTGCCATTTGGGAGATGCGGATGAAGAAGGCCTCAATTATGGTAAATGGCCTGTATTTGTATAGCGCTTTACTTAGTCATCCACCCATTCACACACAAATTCACACACTGGTGATGGCAAGCTACATTGTAGCCACAGCCGCCCTGGGGCGCACTGACAGAGGCGAGGATGCCAGACACTGGCGCCACCGGGCCCTCTGACCACCACCAGTAGTCAACGGGTGAAGTGTCTTGCCCAAGGACACAACCACCGAGACTGTCGGAGCCAGCGCTCGAACTGGCAACCTTCCGATTACAAGGCGACCTCCCAACTCTTGAGCCACGATTGCCCCGTATTATGGGAAAAGAAAGTGCTAATCAGCAAACATTAGATACCTGATGTTGATCCATTGGGTTAGTTTCTATCCTATTTCAGCAACAGCTCACCAAAGCAGAGAATCTGTGTTTCAAAAAGTGCTTATAGTTATAAGTCAGCTGCTTTTCTATTATGATTAGGAGCTTCTCATCATGCTATCCTCTAAACACTTTTCAAGCACCACAAGCTTCAGTGTTAGGGCATTTATTATTTGCTTTGTATATAATCTTTTGAGGGTTTATTTTACCAAAAAAATGTATTATTTTGCTGTTATGCTGATAATACACTGATATCTCCCTTTGATTCCTGAAGACTCGACCCAGGTGGGAATGTCTGAGTGAATTTAGTACTTTGGTGCAGCTGAAATATCTCAAAAAATAAGGATAGCCATGGTATTTTGTGCTGGAATTCTTAATCATAAGTCATTATGATTAAGAGATTAATCATATTGAAATTCTATGAAATTTGAAATCAATAGACCTTAGCTCTTCAAAAAATCCTTCATCACTTCAAAATTTCTATTTGCCGTCAATCTGTGCATGTATCCATAAGAACACTGCCAAAGCCATCTGCAGGGATGATTTTCAAGTTGGTTGACGTTGGATTTCAAGTAATTTCTGATAAGCATATGGCCTGGACGTACTATAAATGGTTTTGTTCCAGAGTGAAGCTTCAAATTTGGAGCACTTTAAACATTAAAGCTCAATTCTCACTGAAGATTTCTGGAATAAAAGTGAAGTAAATCACAAGCTTCGGTTGAATTCAGGAGTCATTTCATGATGGTAGTGGAGGAGTACAGGGAACAGAACAGAAGAGAGGCTCATTTTGTTTTTGACAACTAAACATGTAAGTTTCTGGTTGAGAATTGTCTCCGTCCTTCAGCAGATACGACAGAGCCCTCTCTGCACTGACAGGTTAAAGACTGTAGTCTCATTTGGGTCATGTTCACAAAATTTCCAGAAGCCTGAAAGCCTGGCTGTAAAGGTTTGACTGTCTGATGTGCCCTTTTGTCTTACATCCCACCTAGGCAACAGACAAAGTGAGTCATCTTCAGTCTTTTAATAACACAGAATCTCCTTTAGAAAAAAGAAAAGACTTCTACACATGCACAACTATCTTTTTTTTTAAAATGTGACACACAGTGGATAGAGCAGTTTACCTTTGAAGTTTACATGAAGATGTATAATTTCTTCGCAGTGCCTGAACCTTACATGCTAAAAACAAGTCTGACAGTTACATGAAAAAAGTATATGTTGCATTCAATTCATTGCTTAGTAAAATCCGCTTCAGTGTTTAGTGTCAAGTGAAAAAACATTTTTGATCACAAGTTTATTTTGTTTTCCAAAAAATAATTCAGCAGCATCTATTCAAATTGTTATGTATTAAATTATTTATACACTGTTCCTGTAATGACGTCATAATAAAATAGGTGTTGTCAGTTCAAAGCCAGAAGAATTATAAGGATCATTTTAAAAATAATACATGTTAGGAAAGTTTGACCTTGAAGAAGAGGTCAAAGGTCCAAAGTCTATATGCCTTCTAGCTGTCAGTGCAAACAATGGCAGCAAGAAACTGTTTTGTAAAGCTCTATAAAGCATTATTATCGTTTTAACATTTACATCAATCTGTTGACCTTGAAGGAAAGATCAGACATGACGTCAAATATTACATATTTTAAATATTATACTGTACTTTCTATATGTTGACAATAAACACCACACTTGTTTTCATCCATTTTAAACCAATAAATAATCAATTTGACCTTGATTGTTAACATGACCCCACTCTACACCCCTACAGAATTTTATCAGAATTCATGGTTTATGTCCATGTTTAAAGACAGAATGCTACCAAAACATAATCTGTAATAAATGCTGGTGTCAGAAACACTGACAACATTAAGACTCGAAAATATATATTCATTTTAAAATTAACCAATTTTAAGATTTACAGATTGGCTATAACACTGTTTTGCATCAGATTAAATGTATATAGATAGATAGATAGATAGATAGATAGATAGATAGATATAAACCACTGTCAGGTGACATAAATAACACAGATCATTTTGTTACAGTGCAGTCTACTAATTAAAAAAAAAAATCTTGGGACCTGGCAATCTGGCATATATTAGTTTGGAATGTACCACACACCTGCAGCAGCAAGCTTGATCCATGGAGCTGCACGCCATAACCTAGATGACACACACCTCGGCACACACCCGGAGGTCCTTTGTCCTTCCAAACACAGTTCAGAGACACCTTGGGAGGCTGAACAGTATTAAGAGAGTGTTTTAATATTGCATCTGAACTGTTTTACCATTTTATACCCCTTTTTGAACAGGCTAGCATAAGTCTTACATGTCCGCAGTCCTCACTGCAAAGTACCACAAAGCTATATTTCGGTATCTGTGTTTTGAAATCTACTAGTTTAACACCATAGTAGTAAAAGAAAGCCTTCACGGGTTTAGAAATACACCTTAATAAGAGACATGGGTTCAAATATAATTATAACTTTATTTTAGAAAACATCTTAATTGTCAAAAATAAATGGGAAGAAAAAAAAACAATATGGCACATTATCTATAGGTCTAAATGCTGCCCTGAAGATTAAAAAGGCAATCGGATGGGACCTACCAGCAGTGCAGAGACTGTGAAAGGAGGGGGGGGGATAAGGACACACACACACACACACTGCACACCAAATTTTCCACCCAAGGTGCTGTAAAATAAGGAGGATTGTGAAAAAGAACCACCACCAAGATGGTAGCACTACAACTAGTTGTCTACCTCAGTCCCATCCAGCAACAGGGAAAAAACATGATTAGTTATCAGCTGAATTCAGTGGTTTATGATTTCATGCATGACAGATAATAATAAAAATAGCCCTCATAACACAGGAGACAAAGGTACATATCTGCACAGCAGTAGCCACAATAAAATGTCAAAATGTGTATCATTGCCAAAGCTAAAGATGATGCCAGCTAAACCAACACTTATCTGTTAAAGCAAACCACGCCACTGGAGAAATGGCCGACTGCGCTACAGAGGGGCAGGTGAAACAATAACCCAGTTCAAGTCCACCATTAAAACGCCAGGTATATTCACCACACGGGACAGTTTCAGGCCAGACAGCAGCAGGCACGCTACGTCAGACAAGACAATGGCTGGCAAACCCACGTGAGGCAAGACAGCAGATCTTTGGGGAAGTCAAGCCGCAAGTATAATGGCCAGTGAAGAGTTCTACAACCTTGGATGAGTGCAACCACAAGCCTGAAGGCATGAATGAAACACTGACCGCCGACTGAGGCGTGGCGTAACGGCAAGCAGAAACCTAGAAATTAAATTTACGTGTTAGATCAAATGTAGCAGGCTGCACAAAGTAGGCAAAGTGCCTCCAAAATCAGCTCACCTCAGAATAAGTGGACATCTTATCGCAGTGGTAAGTGTCTGCTTCCTCTGCAACAGCCAGGGAAAAAATAGCCGGCCACAGGTTGGTGAATATCATACTACTGTCAGCTTACAAAGGCTGGCTATGAGTAGGACAGGATATGTAGCATACCTTGTTGTTGTATGTAAATGCGATTAAAATCACGTTAGATTGCACTGAAATTTACCCAGTCACGTGACCACCAACCACTTGACATTAACTTGTCCACCAGATTAGATGTGCAACAATGTAAAGTCAAGTGAATAAGATTAACCAAAGCAATCGCAGGGAGGGTTTTGGTGTAAAACCATCATTGTCACAGATCTTACACACTGACAGCCACCAAGCTCAAGAAACCACTCGCCAGCCATTGACGGATTACAAATTTTTCCCTTGCAACTGATTGTTGTATCATGTGCAATGTGGCCACAATATCATGCGAAAAACGTTCATTCTCCACCTTATAAACTTACCTCGGAAAAAAAAAGGAATAGCATGGAGCGATGTATGCCTCACATTTAAATATATGACCCTGTGTTATTGCAGTCTGATTGGGTGTAGATTCTGTCTCGATTTTTGCAAAAAACAGTGTGTGTGCTCATGAGATAAAAGTAATGTCATAATGCATGTATATTATTTCAAGATGGAATTTGTGTTCGTGCACATGTATTTGTGTGACAGAGAAAGGACAAACCAATACAACATGTTAAAATTAAAGGTCACAAATCCACAATTTTCAGAGGTGTTCACAACAGGCTCCGCTTACAATATTTAGTCGTAGGCTGGTGGTGTGTGTATGTCCCAAAGCAGTGTAACAGTAACAAAGACACAGTCTGAGAGGGCACAGCTAAGCGTATGTGTGTGTCTGTGTAGAGTTGATGAGCTCTCAGCCCAGGTATAATTACATGGAGACGTGCTCAATCTGGCTGCATTTATCAGGAACTTATCACATTCATTTAGCCGTCATTGCCATAGTAACCAAAAAGCCTCTTTTCGAACATTATTCTTCAAATGATTCCACGCTACCGAAACCAACGTCATCAGATCTCCTTATAGACCAGAAAGGGAGTGACTGTGTGCGCCAGTGCCAGTATACCTGCATGTGTGCATGTAAATTAATCTCCAGTATACCCGGTCACAGCATGGGTGGGAGAGTTGGAAGAGAGACAGGCAATGAGAGAGGAGAGGGGGCAGATTTGAGAGAAGAAGAAAAAAAGAGTGAGAGAGAGCATACTGTGCAAGAGTGCAATGCTGTTGCTAGGTGGAGCAGGGCTGGTGCTTTGAAGCAGAGATGTTTTTGACTGCACTTAAAAAATCCCTCTTTCAAATGCGCAAAAATGTGCACAACATTTTTAAAAAAAAAACAGAAAACACACTTTTCCATACACTCACTGCCACCGCATTCCTACAACTAAATAACACAAATACACAGTGGCTTGTGGAAGTTAGAGCTCGCGTAGAGAGACACAAAATACCAGAACATGAGATGAGGTTTGGAAAAATAGATGAGCAACAGAGCCAATAAAATGCTAGAAGGCAACAATAAGCATTGATAGAAAGATTATGTTAAAGTAGACAAGCCATGTTAGTTGATTTGGGGCAAAGATAAAAATAGAGGGAGCATGCTAGGAGATGGTCAAAAAACAGGCAAAAGAAAAAAGTACTGGGGAACAAAAGACTAAAATGAGATTAACAGAGTAAAGGGAGATGAATGGGTTCAGTAGCAGCGCCACTGTACAGCTGCTCTCACTCCATTATAGCAAGGAAGTAGAGACACGTAAAATTGAATTTGCAGCTATACACGCTAACATTTGCATGGCACTGGTGGGAAACACAGGGTCAACACCCAACTGTTTTACTGCTGGTCAGAACAGTGATAGCAACAAGATGTTTAACCCTTTGTCAAAGAGCATGGACACCGCATCCATGGCTGTCCTTCTGCCTCATACATTCTTTGGAAGAGCTGCTATGGACTGTTAGCAAACAAGCTAGGCCAACTAGTCTTTAGCTATGTCCCAATTCAGGGGCTGCATACTTCGGAGGACCCAGCCTTCTCGGCCTACGTCCTTCGAAGACCGAGAAGGCCGGAAATGCGAGGCTCTGAACTGGGACAGTCCAGCCTTCAGATTTCCGTCACCAGCTGTTCTCGGTGGAGTTTAATAAACTCATCCTGCTCCTTGTTCCCTAAAATATGACAGGACATTGGAGTAAATTCTCTACCATCAGTTTTCTGTTTGACGTTTATTCGGCCGATTTACTCAGGAACAAATAAAACACTGCAAAAAGCTAAACAATAAAATTTTTTAAGTTATGTAAGTGACTTACATATCTTGTTTAATCTGAGACTAAGACTGCGATGTGCCGGGAGTTTGCTGTTCTTGCCGGCTCTAGTGAGCCTTGACCACCCGGTCAGCTATTGAGCTAGTGGGGTGACAGACCTCTCTGAAAACGTCAAAGCACTTTTGTAAATATGTCTTGATAAACCGAGCAGATATTTGAAGTTTACGCAGCTACATTCTCGCCTGAAAATATGTTAAAAGTTTATTTTGTGTCCCAGAGTAATAAGAGTAATATTAACACTAAGTAGCTGGAATTGGCTGGGCCATGCTATGAATTCTAAGAAAGATAGGTTGGGCCACAAAGGATACTCCTGACCCATCTCTCAAATATGGGGAAATGAAGGACGCATTTGTTGGCCACATTTGGAGCAGTCATCAAATTGGGACAGCCTTTGTCGCCTAGCTATGATGTAATCAGCCTTCAAATGCAGCATCTGAAGGATGCAGCTCCTGAATTGGAACATAAGCTAGTTAGGGTGAATGTTCTGGTATGGACAGTGAATCTTACTAAATACTAGCTAGTCGTAGAAATATAGCTTAAAATCAATCTGAAAAATGTTACATATTAACTCATTTTCAGATTCGTTCAATTATTTTTCTTTGCACTTTTAAACATATTTATGTATTTGTGCTAACCATTTCATTTTAGGTAAGTTACCTACCACATCTTTCTGAGCTGGAGTAATAGTGAAGAAATGCATTTTGTGTGTAAAACTGTTTTAATTCTCGATGCATTTGATCAAATCTGAACATGTACAATCCATTACTTGAGCTTTTTTTTATTTTCCAATTATTACTGACCTCTTGTATTTGGTGAGTTTTATTATTTTAGGCATCCTTAAAATATTCAGGCATGGCCAGCCTCTGCTTGATATCTTCGGTTATGCTTTTCCTAAGCACCTCAAAGTAATTCTGGGTGTTTGTTGATAATGCATAAGCTCACTGTGTTCTCTTATCTGAACAGAAGAACAGATGCAGGACAGGCGTGTAAAGAAAATCCCTAACCTTCAGAACAGGGATGCCCATACCTGCTTCACGTGTTTGTTCTCGTTTCTTATCGTTTATATCAAGTATTTACCTTATAAAGGTATCTTTATTTTTATGTTTGTCTGAATGCAGAAATCATAACTCACTGTCTCAGTTAATAATAAAATATTTACTCTAAAATTAAATACACTTATGGGCTATTTTTAATTTATGATAATTACCTCTTTGTGATGTGAATTTAACAAGGAGCTGGAAACATTCCTCAGAGATTTTGGTTCATATTAATATGATAGCATGAGACATTTACCTGCTGTACATCCATGATGCAAATCTGGTGACTGTGGAGGCCATTTGAATACAGTGAACTCACTGTTAGGCCATTAGAAGATGGGCACTTTATTAGCATAAAGGGATAAACAAGGTCAGTGACAATACTTAGCTAGGTTGTGGTGTTTAAACAATGCTCACTTGGGAATAAGCAGCCCAAAGTATGCCGATAAATATCCCCAAACCATTATAACACCACC